>NW_005188097.1:86523-89434 GCF_000239375.1 Pundamilia nyererei | reverse complement strand
TTTTTAATTTTTCATATTTATTTCCTATCTTATTCATAGCCTTTTCCTTTTTTGTTTTCTTTAGGTCACGAGCAGTCCAAGCATTTCACTACATATCGTACTGTGTATGACTGTGTACGTGACAAATAAAATTTGAATTTGAATTTGACACTGCATACATGTATTTGGATTTTGGCAGGTTTCATGATTCAAAGATTTTTTTTCTTTCTCTGCAAATTAGTGGCGTGAGTTTTCGAGTTTATTCAGTAAGCTGTAAAGGTGAGTATTGTGCTGCATTTAAGGATGTCAAAAGATTGCTTTAATGAGAAAAGGGTATGTTCAGCATCAAGGACTTCATAAAAATAAGCCACATTATCAGTTTGTGTGTTGTATAGAAGGTTACAAGTTTCAGTTCAGAAATTATAATGCTTTTAAATGTCATTTTTACCACCATCATCAACGGTCATCTGCTGTGTCACAGTATCCGACTTTGCAAGCACGCTTTATATGTGAACAACCTCATTGTCAGAAACAGTTGATTGTTCTGAAAGACCTATTCTGTCATCTAAAATCTCACATTTCCAGAAGAAAGGAAGTGCATTGCCCATTTAAAAACTGTGATAAAACTTTTTTGGTGGTGTCGTCTTTCATAGCCCACTCATCTAGAAAGCACAAACACTCTACAGCTGTCCATGTCTCTGGTTCAGAATGTCTTCCTTCAGTTCCTAGTGAGGTTCAGTCCCCTGTTGCTGAAAGCCAGTCAGACGAAGGGTCACGGGATGATGTCCCTGAGGAGGATGTACTAGACATTGCACAAATGAAAAGTTTGTACATGAAGAATCTGCATGTTTTACATGAAATTGCTCATCATAGAAGAAATGAATAGTCTTAATGGAATGTGCCTGCAATACACAGAATCAAAACATTGTTACAAACAAAAAACGAACTATCTGAGGCAGATATTAAAGATGTGTTGAAGACCCTAGATGAGATAGATATCCATGCATGCTGCAGCTCAGCCCTTTCCACAGAGTACAAAAGATTTTGAGGAGAATTTTCCTTATGTACATCCACAGCCGATTTCTTTTTTTTTTTTTCGGGGGGGGGAAGAGTCTGACGAAAACAGAAAGGAGCAATATGCTCAATATTTACCCATAAAACATACATTGAAAGCTCTGCTAAAAGATGCTGGTATACTGGAACAGGGTTCTACATCAAGGAATGAAAGTGCACCTCATATTTTAAATGATGCGTGCAATAGATCTGTATTTAAATCCAATCTTCTTTTTATTCTGAGCCAGGTCTCACTTTAAAAGTGATACTGTATCAAGATGCTTTCGAGGTGGTTAATCCCCTTGGATCGGCAAAGAAAAAAAACCAAAAAAAACCCAAAAAACCCGACAGAATGCTTGGCATCTGCTTCACTTTAGCAAAATTTGATGCTTTTCATCGATCCACTGTTGACAACTTGCAGCTTTTGCGCCGAGAAGCTGATTTCATACATTTTGGCCATGAGAAAGTTTTTTTCTCAATTGATAGCAGATCTTAGAGAACTGGAGAGAAATGGGCTGAATGTTCATGGAAACATTGCTAAGGCAACTGTCTTTTGTATTGCTGGTGACAATTTGGGGTGACATAATGTTGGTGGATTCACAGAAGTGAGCTAGAAAATTTTGAACACCATGCTCCAATTCGTACAGTACAAGAGTACAATGACACTGTTCAAGAACTGCAAAATGGTGATGCAAGTATAGTCCGAGGTTGGAAATTTAACTGTCTTTAATTCACTGGCATTTTTTCATGTTTGCCAGCCAGGCCTCCACCCTGTATTGGCCATGATGTATTTGAGGGTGTAGTGTCATCTGAGCTTTCCATTTACCAGAACGTTGCAGGTGGTGACGCTGCAGGCGACGGTGTGGACGTTGCAGGTGGTGGAGCAGGTGGTGGCTGAACGGACTCCTCAGAGCTGTCAGCAGACATGAGGATATGCTGGCTGGGTTCTTCAGAACCCCCAGCTGACATGGCTTGATGCTGGCCGGGTTCTCCTGAACCTCCTTAAGGGAGGATCGAGCAATTTGGCAATAAATAATGACGGGAAAGGCCGCTGATGCTGAGAATACCAAGTGGCGAGGGATTCCAGAAGGGCAGCTAAATTGTCCTTACCCGGACCGCCCATGCCAAACAGTTCAAAGCTGAGCCTCGTTCTCAGATCAATTATTATTTGTTTTAATATTTTTATGTCTATAAAACTAACAGTGGAGGTAGTGGACGACAAATAGTTATCAAAAACCACTACCTCCAGTTGCCTCTTGAAGTGATCCACAGAGTGAAGTATGCGCCGGCAATAATCCCTCAGCTGCGCGAGATACTCCTCTGAGGCAAAACGTGAGTCCACTGGATCCATTACTGGTCATGTTGTTCTGTCAGGGCTCTGTGTACGGGTAGGCGGAGGTGAGGATCCAAAAGCAGGACTCGCGGAGACCAAATTGCAACTGAAAACCATAGCTTTATTGCTGGCGATAAACAAAACATGAACTGAACACTGACTGCAGAAACCAGAAATCAAATCGGGGGAAAAAACACAAACAGGGGAGAAGTAAAACTGAACACACTGACATCACACATGAACATGAACCTTCAAAGTAAAACAGGAAACAAGACACACTTTACTAAGACACGGACTAGACAGAGAGAGAAAGACCTGACACGGAACTAAAGCTGCAATAATAACAACTAGAAAGCGAAAATTTCTGAAGAAATTTTAAGTGTGCCTATGCCCCCGCTAATCAGTATAGTTTGCCATTCAAACGGCTACAGAGAGCAAAACTCAGCAGAGCAGCCATTCTCCACCATTAACTATGGTAAAACCAAACACCGCTCGCGCCTCACAGATGACAGCTTACAGTTTTGTGTAAAGATGAGGTGACTTCGT
>NW_005188097.1:51215-52811 GCF_000239375.1 Pundamilia nyererei | reverse complement strand
ATGGCAAGCTACATATACAAATATCAAATATATGTGACAGGCAAAAACTAGCAAACACTTTTAGCAGTTAGAACAACTTATACTTGAATGCAGAATGTTACACCATCACTTATGGATATATTAGTTTTTCACCTCCCACTGCTTGAGCCATTAATCTTTCTAGAATTGTTCTTTGAAACAGATGTGACCTCACAAAAGATGTTAACTATGCTGTCAGACCTGACCAGAGCAGTTAACGAACTCCGTGAGGAGGTCGGAGCCATCCGCCATCCCTGCTGCAATGAATCGGTAGATGCTGGGGTACTGCCTCTGGATTTGCCCTTGCAAAACATTGAGGAGCTAAACAATGCAGAAGCAGCTCTTCAATCACAAGAGGCAAATAAGGCAATGGTAAGTATATAAAGGTTATGTACACTTTGTAACTATAAAGTGTAATAGCTGTCAGATATGATTTAAATACTTAATGACGGCATGTTGATTATACACACAAGCACTTGCATACACATTTAAGACATGAGACACGCTAATTCCATCTCTTAAAATGTGTCTATAGGTGAGACGCTTTGCGTTGATTGGAGGGACCACGCTGGAGGTGCGAGTCCGCCGTGTAATGGCTTATGCCATTACAAACAAGCTGGCCTCGGTACTCAACTGGGCAGGGAAAAAAACCAAGGACCAGACAAAGCAAAAAAGGGCATTTAAAGATACAGCGCTGTACAGATGCATATTTGGTAAGTTTTATCGTTTATTGTAGTTTTATGAGCCTAAAGTGAACAATAAAAGGATCAATTGATCTGCTGGGTGTGTTTCACATTTCCTATGTCCGGTTTTTGCTATATTACTTTGTCTTTCTTAATAACAAGACTTTCATGTCCAGTTAATCTGCTGATGGAATCTTTGGTCAGTTTAGTTGTTTAGTCCTCGGGTTGTACAGTTTGTACAGCCCGAGGACCCCATGTTTATTTTGTTTTAAAGGATACACGGCACACAATGCTAAGACTTATCACTTTTTCCACATAGCTCTTTGGGAATGAAATGCGGCAGTTTGCAGATTTACCCCTGGTGACTTTCATGTTTATCAGCCTAGGAGTTTACATACTTTCTCCCCGCTGAAGACAGTTAACAAGAGCTTATTCATGTGCTCTAATTCACTTTTTTTGTTTGTGTTTGTGTGTATTTTTGTCCTAGATGGCCTGACGCAGCAGTTAGGGGCGAACTCTATGTCCGAGTTTGTCTTTGCACAAGCAGTCCAGAAATGGCTCCGATACGTCCCAGATCATATGGGTGGCGCAGGATGCACATCATCCATCCCCATCCCGGAGTAAAAATTACAAACTTATGTGAAACATAGAAATGTAAATAGGAAAATGTCTTTTAATAAAGTATTTAGCAAACGAAATGTGTCTATTCATCTTTTTTTGTTTAGTTTTTTTTCTCTGATACATCACATGCAATGCTTTCTTATGTCCCGTACTTCAGTTAGAATGGAAAAAGACACCGGTTTATACAGTGGGGCAAAAAAGTATTTAGTCAGCCACCGATTGTGCAAGTTCCCCCACTTAAAATGATGACAGAGGTCAGTAATTTGCACCAGAG
>NW_005188097.1:48235-49586 GCF_000239375.1 Pundamilia nyererei | reverse complement strand
GTGCAGGGGCGGGTCTAGCAAAGTTTTGCCAGGGGGCCAGGTAGGGCATTAACAGGGAGAGGGGGCACAAAGAAATACTTTCTTATTCTCATTTAAAATGAGAAGCTTACAACCAAAGTTTTTATCTGACGTAAAATGTATAGAAATCATACATATAACATCGAAGCAGCTGGAATCCACAGCTGTGTGTGTTCATGGAGCTTGCATTTTCACCTGCTGGACATCACTATCTGACAAGTTTAACTGTCTTCAGAACATTGCAGAGACCTTATTGACAGTATTTGGCTCTACATGTCTGAGCAGATTTTCTCTCACATGAAGAGTGTCCTCAGGTAGCCGTTTGAATGCCGGACATTCGGAGACCTGTGTCTCTGAGTGGAAGACCAGAGATCACATTAACATGTGTGTCTCTGTATTAACAGACATGCCATAATGGCCCAGTTTATTTTTCTTATCAATGTTGTGAGGAGACCATAAATAGCATTTGCATTTTCTGTTGTACAGTCCATTTGCTGTTATGGAGTTCTTGTTATGAATAAAAAGTGTCTTTTTTTTTTGTTTCAATATAGCTGATAACTATTCGCTGATAGCTGCCAACATCTGCGAACAAATATAATTCTATAAAGTGGTTCTATATAGTGTGTAACTGTTAATCAAGAGCATTATTAAATTTATTGCAATCATATGGCACACTGACTTCTGAGGAAATTTTAAATGGCACTCGTCATCAGAAAGGTTGCCTACCCCTGATATAAATAATGAATAAAAGAGACTTGAAGAATGGGATTTAAATTGGATAAACTGAGTGTGGTCTGAGAGATATGAGGTGAACCAGGCAAGGGGTGTGTGACTAATGCCAATGGATGCTAACCAGTTCAGGAGAATATTGTGAGAAATGGTATCAAATGCCGCACTAAGATCAAGAAGGATGAGGATGGATAGGAGACCAGAATGAGCTGCCATCAGAAGGTCATTGGTAATCTTTAACAGAGCAGTTTATGTTCTATGATTGGGGCGGAAACCAGATTGAAATTGTTCATAGAGATTATGGTCATTGAGATGTAAATGAAGCTGGGAGGCGACACCTTTTTCAAGAATTTTTGAAATAAAGGGGAGATTTGATATAGGGCGAAGATTATCAAAGTTTTTGGGGTCTGCACCAAGCTTTTTGAGAACTGGAATAACAGAAGCCTTTTTCAGTGCTTCAGGAACAATTCCAGTGTTCAGGGAGGAATGAATAATATTGGTTATGAGAGGTGCTAACGAGGGGAGACAGGCTTTAACTAACACAGTGGGGAGAGGGTCAAGGTGACAGGTGGATGAGCGTGGATATAATTGTCCGGTGTATTTA
>NW_005188097.1:46306-47582 GCF_000239375.1 Pundamilia nyererei | reverse complement strand
TTTTAGAAACTCCCACCATGCTGTCAGAGAAGAGCTGATGTTGATGCTTTTAAAGCATTCATGTCGTTGGATGTTTGAGCTGATAAATGGTAGGTCTGAAATTTCTAGATTATTACATAGTGCCCGTTCTACATCTATCCAGGGTTCATCTAAGAAGGTATGTTTTAACCATCTAGAGATGAACTGAAGCCTGTTGGCTAAAAAGTAGTGATTAAACTTAGGCAGATCTAGTCCTCCTTTGTCCTTGGTCCTTTGTAATGTTTTTAAGCTGATACGCGGGTCTCTAGCCTCAGGTGGCCCCACCTTCCTCTATGGAAATCAAAGCGTTCCAGGACTCACGGGGGATTGGCTGGCCAGGGACCTATGCCCGCCCCAACTGCATGCAGATCAGAGTGTGCCAGACCACTCACACCATTGGCTGCTGCAGGAGCCTTGAACACGACGGACCAGTGACGCGGCTGCCTGCATTTACCAGGAAGCATAAAAGGCTGAGGATTCGTCATTCGGAGGGGGACTTGTTGATGCGAACAGACTGTGTAGACTGTCCCTCCTACCTTGGCCTTGGCCTTGCTTCCCTTAACAACCTTTGTGTTTGAGTTGCCGCCTGTGAGATGTTTAGATGATCAGTGTTCCACTGGTATTATTAGTGTTATTTGAATATATGACTTGTTTGGTGTGTTTGTTTAAATCACCTCATTGCCTAGTGAGTTGTTTCACTAACGGTTTTCAGTTGTGGTAATAAACCTTCTGTTTTTCTTTTTATCTAATCCTCCTGCCACTGGGCTCATTTATGTTACATCCCCTGTCGCCTAGCAGAGCCCGGTCGTAACAGCGGGGGTTTGACTTTCCAAAGGAATTTAGAAATATATGAGTCTAGAGATCTGAACCAATCTTGTGATGGCTTACTTGGGATCATTGAAAATAAATAGTTTATTTTTGGCAAGACCATCATTTTTATAGCGGCGAGCCTTCCCATGAGTTGTATGGGTTCCATCTAGCCAGATCACCTTCTACTGTCTTTAAAAGTGGGATGTGGTTTAATTTAGTTAATTCTGCAAGCTTAGGACAGATATTGATACCTAAATATTAAATATTTCCAGATTGCAGTCGGGTAGAAGAAGAATTATGGAAGGAGCAATTAATCAGAAGGACTGTAGATTTTGACCAGTTGACTGAGTAATCTGATATTCTTGCAAAAGAGTTTATCAATGCAATTACCCCAGAGAAAAAGTAACACATCATCCGCATAAAGGCGGATGATTACTGTAGCCTGTCT
>NW_005188097.1:35152-44826 GCF_000239375.1 Pundamilia nyererei | reverse complement strand
AAAAAAAAAAAAAAAAAAGAATGACATCCCTGTTGTGAGAACTGCACCAAATTGATAGAAAACTGTAATATGAACCAAAACAGTGGCTAAACTGCTGTTTTCACCATGAAATTTACAGTAACTTAATACAAGATAGTGAAAGTCATATAATTTTCTTGACTACATAAAGTTTACTAATTTGTGTAGCTACTGGAAATTACATTGTAGGCTGTGATTCTTTTTGGATTCTGCCTTTCTGTCTGTATTATATTAGGTCTCGTCAGTCAGCCATGGTCCAGCAAAGTTACTAGTCTGCATAATCACTCCTGTCACAGCAGACGAAGGGGGGCCCATGACAAATTTTCTCCAGAGTCATCACTGTCATTGTGTGGGGCCTTGTACTTAGCCCTGTCACCTGCAATTAATGTCAGTGGTAGAGTGTAATCCACACCGAGTTTAACTCCATGACAGTCTTTCAGCTGCTATGCTTTCTCTGTCAATGTAGTTCAAAAAATGGGGTTGAGAGATATCAGAGTGATATGTGTAGGGTTTTGTTGTTGTTGTTGTTTTTTAATGAATAATGATATGTTCTGCTGTGAACTGCAAAAAGCTGAATTAATTGGAGACAATTTTACCTAATAATCAAAATGCTTCTGTTAATGACTCAGTGAAGCAAAGAAAACCCTAACTTTTCCTGACAGAGATACAAAACCACCCAGTCAGAATAATCAGAAGTGTTCAGAAGGTCACTAATTCTGTGTTTTGTTTTGTTTTTTAATTTAGTGTCACAGCTTAGGAATGTTGGTTAGTTTGCCTCAGCTGTGTTGCTTGGTCTGATGAAGGAAAACAAAGGAAAAATTAATAAATGGTCTATGTGCTGTGCTAATATAACATCTTTAACAAGGTGCTTTACAATGTCTCTGTCATTTACCTAGTCATACACGCAGTAGCACTGGAGAATTGTTTAAGCATGTAATTTGAAGGTTACACTGGAAGAGATGACTGTCTGACAGAAAGTTGTTAAAACTGCCATTTTCAGTAAGCTCATTTGACCTTTTTTTTTTCTTGGAGTAAAAGGGGAGGCTCACTTCTTTACGTTGATCTAATCCTATTGAAAATAATGTAATCCTGATATAAAATCACAATGTGAAACTGGAATGTCCCTGTATTCTTGGGTAAAAACAGGTCATTTTGGGGATTTTGCAAGAAATAAGTATTGAACTGTGCAGATAGTGACCAGAGTGAACATACAAAGACCCTCTGCTAATTTTCTCCCCTGATTTTCTCCTTTAATTTAATCTCTCACTCTGGGGATTAATCAGACCATAATTTTTTCATTACTCAATGAAAATTAGATAAATTTTCAGTAACTGTAAGGTGGTCTATATTTTAGCAGTCCAAGCTACACCAGATAAGAACAAACAAAAAGTGAATAAATCAGGCCTGTTGCAAAGCTATATTCTAAGGGCTTAATGCCAGCCAGATTTCATTTTTAGAGGCTAACAGTGCATTATGCTCCTACATATTTGCACTGCAAGGTAGTGTCTCCACATTATGAGAAATCTTTAATCAGCTTTGGTTGCCTGTGTCTGCTGACTCCAAAAACAGACTGCAAGTAATATCATCCAGGCCCAGGTACTGCTGTTGCTATAGCAATTGTAATTACAAAAGGTTCATTAACTCAAAACAGTTTTGCCAGTTAAAGAGGGTTTCACATTAACAAAATTTACATATTGTAGAAAATAACACAATTGTCATGAAACCAAGATCATTAAAAGGAGAAGCAACCTAACAAGGAGAAGGAAAGTTATTGGGATCGGCATGAGCAAATGACAAAATAAATGTACGTGGACAAAGGTTTCTACATTATTGTCAATCTGAGGTGGAACACTGTTTAAATTCATATATTTTAGCCTGACCTCAAGAATGAATAAATCAGAATAAGTCAAATTTGCTTTTTAACATGGAGATCATTTGGAGAAAAAGAGTCTAAATAAATGGCAATGGTATGGTAGCTGTACATCATTTTTTTCTCTAATGGTTAAATTTTTATTTTTGAGGAAATTTATGAAGTCATTACTACTTAAGGTTTAAGGAATGCGTAGCTCACCAGAGCCTGGCTACAGTGCTGAAGAGGAACCTAGCTTTATATTCTTTGATCAGTGATGAATAGTAAGATGTTCTAGCTTCACGGAAGACTTTTTTTGTTTATAGAGCAGAACCATTTTTCCAGGCTAATTGATAATCTTCTAAATTAGTTAGACACCATTTCCTCTCCTATTTACGAGTTATCAGCTTTAAGGTGCACGTTTGAGAGTTATACTAGAGAGTCTTCTGACTTCTCATTGGAAGACTGTGATTTCTCGTTCTGATTTTTGCATTCTTCTGATTTGAAGCTCTCTTTTTCAACAGAGCAGTATCCAGAATTGTACGCAGTGAAGATGTAATACTATTATAAAGATAAATTACCTCTGTGGGAGTATGGTTCAGGTAGTTAACAGTGAAGGAATTATACCCTTAAACTTAGTTAGAACACGTTCAGAAAGACATGTACTGTAATAAAAATGCATTCCACACCACTGTGTAATCCAAGATTGCAAATGTAAATGTTATTTGGAAATGATGAGACAGGAGAGGGTTTTCAGGAAACACTGTTAAATGTTCAGTTTCTATGCCATATGTTAAAACAAGATCTAGAGAGTGATTTAAGTGGTGGGAGGGTTCTTTTTTAAGGGAAGCCAGTCGAGTCTAATAACAGATCAAGTGCCATGTTCAGGCTGTTAGTTTCAGTGGGGAAGATCAAGCATCAGGCTTTCGAATAGGGCTGTTTGATATAACGATATATATCGGATGACAATATAAAAACGTCTATCGTTTCATTTTATGCTATCGTTTGTTTCGTGGTGTCGCAAAATAAACTGTTTACGGCAATATTTTTTCATCGTTTTGATGGTCACTGTAGTGGCTATATTAATTTCTTAAAGTTCTCTCTTTCTCTCATATGTAATATAACCACACTACAGACGGACAAGCGACTGTTTTTATGCATTGTGGTTAACAACAACGACAGTAACAGCATCGCGTGTCCGCTTGTTTATGTTCCACATAAACCTTTCACAATAAAGCTCAAGATCCTGTTGAGACTTTTCAAAATAAAATGAATCACGTGAAATAGCAGATTATTTACGGATGAGAATTAAAAAAAGAGTCGCCAGGTGCTAAAGAATAAACCTTAGACTCAAACGTTAGAACAGGTTTTTCCCAGCAGCACGCCGTGTAATAAATACTCACAAAGAAAACGGCGGCCGTTACAACTTATGTCTAAAAATGTGTAGTTTCATGCATCGGTTAACACACTCGACTCCAGCTACATGACGCGCAGCTGGAAACACTTCACGCAAGTCGAGCTGCCCGAGATTCACAGAATTTACAGAAAATGTTACATTGTTGTTATCGGGACGATAGAATTCTTATATCGGGATTTCAGATTTTGGTCATATTGCACAGCCCTACTTTCAAATGAATTAAAACTCTCTCCTTGTCTTCAAAGAATCTGACAGTCAGAGGTGTTGATTTATTTAAACTAACATTGTTTCAACCTGTCCTGTTGTAACCAGGTTTCTGTAAGGATGAGTAAAACAATATGTTGATCGATTATTAATTCCATGTACTAACAGGCACTAAGAAGAGAGAGACCTAATGTTTCTTTGAAATGTTTCTTTCTGCAAAGAATAAATCCTTCACGGTCATGGTGGGGCTAGCACTCATCGCAGTTGTCACTGGCCAAGAAGCAGAGTGTGCTTTTTTTTTTAAATGTAGACAGGCCACCTGTCTACATTCAAGCCCTCCCAACTATTACAACATCAAGACTATTTCATAAACTGCCTTAATTAAGTGTTGAGAAAATCGTATTAATTTGCTCCAAGTTGTGTTACACACACACACACACCTGTACACACACACACACACACACACACACAAGAGGAACATTGTGTTAATGAACACGTTTAAAGACATATAGGATTATTCCTATTACCATGCCATTTTTATTGACAGGCATATTCACATTACATGGTTGGTATGTTAAATGCTGCTCTTTATTACATGTTGTTGTTACACTGTGTTCTGATTGACCATTATAAACTAAGTGGTCATAAAAAAAAATCCTCAAAATAAAGGTTTAGCAATGTGTGTTGCATTGCTTAAAAAGTATTGATTTGCAACATTCTGTAGAAAAATAAAAACATAGATTTTAATTTGATCTCTTTTGCTGCCACTTAATTATATCATCATTATCATTATGAAAACTAAACAGTTCTGAATTAGTTCAAGTGGCATAATCAAACACATGCAATTAAGATGTTAAACAGTGCTGCCGAAGGTGTTGATTTAGTGCTTCACATTAGTTTAAAATGGAGGTATTTAATGAATTCTTGTTGGGAGAATATGAGCTTTAGAGAAGTAATTCAGATTCTAAGCACCAGCTAAACCCATCTGCTGATCACTACACTGTAATGAAATGCAGCATGGGACTAACAAATTCCCTCATTTCACTGCAGAACACATGAATAAAAATTAACCTTAATATTGAGATTCCATTTATGAAAATTTCTCCATCTAACACACAAAATACTCTGGTTCCAAATGGCATCTCATTTAAAAAAGAAATAACGTAAAAATATTAAAATTAATAATGAAATTAAAACACAAATAATGAAAACAGTTGTGATTTAAAAAATTATAATTCAATACCCTTGCAGAACATTTTCCAGATAAAAAAGGAAAAAATACTCATTCATGTGAGATGCACTTTAACAAGCAATAGCAATTGTGGTGAATCCATATCGCCACAGACACCTTCATTCGGGCCAGATGGGACCATATGGAGAGGTTGGAGGCCTGCCTTTACATGGGGTCTGTACTGTCATGTTTTTGCTACTTCAGGTAAATTTTAAATTAAAAGAAAACTGACTTTAAAAATTACTAATAAAAGAATAATGAATTTTTCTGCTCAAATTCTGTCAGATACTGCAACATGGTTAGGACTGAGCTTTTCAGATCAACGCTGTTTATTGTTGCACTACATAAGTAATGGACCTTGAAATACTTGTGGCTGGTAAATGCAGCGTGCCACTGCCCTTCTGGAAACTGGATTATTTTATAGAATTATTATTATTATTATGCATTGCATGAAAAAATGGGCCCTGAACTGGCTGCTGGATGCCACTGTTCTTTTATTGCTCCTTTAAAAGTTGCTTATCACTAGGGTGCACTGTGAACATCTGGCAAAGGCATTTTTAAATTCCAATTTAAAAAGAAAAAGATTGTCTAAATTTTTTTTTTTAAATACCATTTAAAAATGAGAAGTAAGTCATTGAATTCAAAGATTTTTTTCTGATATTTAAAATTATAATTCACTCCTAATTTTCAAATCAATTTCCTCACTGCATTTCCCTTTCTTCTAAGATAATGGATTAACAGTACATTAGCAGATGTATTAGTTTTGCAATTAACTACACGATTAGCTATAGAAATAGCTAACAGATTAACTATCCGGTTTGCTATCCCTCACTCTTCTGGTCCATGCAGAAAAACAATGCACATTGGCCATGCGGTGCAATGTAAGGAGCTCTCCAGTTATAGAAGACACAGGCTGGCTGTCTGGATTTTTTTTACGTTGTGTTGATAGCTTTGCTTTGAAGAATATGAAGGGGCTGCAGTAAAATGAGTATCCCTTCAAAATCTGATGGCTTAGATTGTTGAATATATAAAAAAAAATCAATGCATTTAAAGCAGGAACTGCAGACCTAGTCATCAAAGTTTGGTAAAATGTAAATATTTGTAGGGTCCTGTTAACAAACACAAAAGCATCACACCACATCTGGCCTTTATAGTTCAGTACACTGTTGAAATTCTAAACTCTATATACCTGGTATTTTTGCTTAGCAGTAGTTTCTCAGTAAATGGATATCACTGACGAATAATAAAGCAACGTAAAAAACAAATGCAAGGCTTTCATAAGAACACCTTTTAAAAATCGTTTTCTTTTTAAAGGTGATTCTTAGTTTTTATACTTACATGGTCCAGTTAATCTCAAATAGGAGAAATTAAAATGCAAACAACAAACATGAGTTTGGGTGTTGAGATGATTTAATTGGTAAAAGAGGTCAATCCAGGGGTGAACTGCCATTAGACAACTTAGTTAGAACTTTGCACAATGACTGAAATGGTAATTGTTAATTCAGTGGTCCTAGTTTCAGTCATTGTGTAGATGTACTGTTTACAAGATTGGAGAAACCTGTAGTCAGCTGAGACTGAAGAAGTCACGAAAAGAAACATTTCTCCCACTGAAAACGCTACGTCCAGATGAACAGAATCAACTTTTTGAGAAGAGACAGTGTCAGATTAATCTAGCATATCTGACCTCAAATGTGCTTTCTGACTCCCTCAGAGCACCAAGGTCCATGCAGCCTTTTGTCTCAGCAAATGTAAGTACAACATAAGCTATTCTCTCTGTTCACCGGAACATTATTTAAACTGTACGTTAACTGATCCCCGCTTTTTCTTTCCTTTTTCTGCCTGTCTCTGCATCTCTCTATCTTTCTCATTCTCCGTCTATTTTTCATACTTTAAGGGGCTACTTTGATGAGGAGCTCATTTTTCTATACTGATATATGGTATGACAGAGGAGACCCCTGAGAACATCCAGTCCTATACGTAAGCCAGAAGCTACTGCCACGGGAAACAAAATATTCCACTGTGGAGAAGGAAGCCTTAGCCACGAAGTGGACACTCGAGAAACTACAACATTATTTACTTGGACGGAAATTTCAGCTGGAAACTGACCACCGAGTACCCACCTGGATCAGATCCACGAAGGACCATAACAGCCAGCTGACACAATGCTGCCTCTCACTGCAGCTTTTTAGATTCACCACCCCACACCGACCAGGCAACCAGACAAGTTCAACGTAGTGGCAGATTACCTCTCCAGGAGGGGGATGATGTGACAGAGTTATGTTCTCATGGACCACAGACAGCAGACATGGACGCTTGCACGCACAACAGCAGTTGGATTCCATGCACTTCGCAATTTGTTATTGTTGCTGCCTGTCATTAAGCCAGCCTGTCAGACAAACGGGAAGGGGTGACAGTTAACTTTTCTATTGTGCGCTACAGGGGCAGCCAGTATATATTGTCACTTACCTTTCATGAAAAGCCGTGAAAAGTCAGTCTCCCTGCGGTCATCCATTATAGAGTTTTGGGG
Organism: Pundamilia nyererei; assembly: GCF_000239375.1. Classification (NCBI taxonomy): domain Eukaryota; kingdom Metazoa; phylum Chordata; class Actinopteri; order Cichliformes; family Cichlidae; genus Pundamilia; species Pundamilia nyererei. The sequence goes on along the minus strand of NW_005188097.1, from coordinate 37,580 downwards.
ATTAAATAGTGGGTTTTCCCACTTGGGGGGGGGGGGGGGGGGGGGTGTCACATGAATTGCATTATTCTTTGGAGGGTTTTCCCCTTATTACTAGACTCTGTAAGTTGCCTGTAAATAGTCATAAAATATACATGATTATTATGGAAAATATAGCTGGAAATGAGCAGAGAAAAGTATTGTTTTGTGGGAAAAGACACTTTGATTGATAAATATTATGCCTAGTGGGAGGGGCAATGGTGTATAAAGGTAGGCTATTGGGGCCTACCTGAGAGTTTATGACATGGCTACAGTGAGGGTAACACGTAGCTTTGTAAATAGACTATTTTCTTTGTTTTTTTTTGTTTAATTTACTTGTTTATTCCATTTGTAAATAGTCCTTTGTGCACATTGGGAAGCAGGCATAATAAATTACACTCTCAAAACCCTTCCTGACTTATCCGTATCTTTCAGGACTCAACGATCCTTCTTCCATCGCACTTGGGGCTCCCCTCTGACCTTTCATCCTGTCTCCTGCTTGCCATAACATTTGAGATATACCTCATCAATCTCTAGCTGTGAGAGCAGTTCCTTCTTCCGAAAGTTGGAACACAGTTGGAACGTTTTTTTAGTTTTTTGTCTCAAGTTTCATGTTTCACGTTAGCTTTCCCAGTTAAGATTTTTCTTTGTTTATGTCAGTTCCCTGCTTGCCTCTTGTTTTATAGTGTTTTATTCAGCCATAAATAAAGGTTCACTTTCAGTTAAACCTCCATTTTGTCTGCGCTTAGTTCCACTCTCTCTCATTGCCAAGCAAACCATGACAGAAGCGATCTGAACACTATTATACAAATGTGTACGCCCATACCTGAATAAATACTGATCATTTATGCACACATTTATTCAATTAAGCTTCATAAGTCCGTTCTCTTTTCAAAAATTTTTGTGTGTACAAGTGTCCACTGAAATAAACAAACAAAACAAAATGCAAGTATACACTGGAAGCCCAGATGTCCCAGCTTTACACTCGGACTTGAAAGCAGCCTCAAACCCACATGGGCGTTTGGGTGATTGGTGCACACGCATTTAAGGTTTTGTGAGCAAAGGCAGATGTTATGTGTATTTTTAGATATTTATGAGCACTGAAAGGTTTTTGATAAATTCTCGATTTTATGAAACTGAACTTAATAAAGTGTGCATAAAGTTTTCAGTATTACAGATCAGTATTTATTCAGGTTTGTATGTAGGGGTTTGTACCGTCAGGTACACAGGGCTGCTTTCCTCATACCTGAGAAACTTTCTCAGTGGAAAGGTGGAAGGGTCAGTTCTTACAAAGTGTTCTTTCGGTTCCACATCGTCTTGGAGATCAACAAATTGCATATGGAGGAGCCCTGCATTCACCCATTACTCTATTTTCACTTTCCACTTTTCTTTTTGGCACAGAACAGTTTGTTCCTTATTTTTTCCTTCCCTTCTCTGTGTCACTGGTGTTTTTTTCAGCTTTCTCTGGCACAGTCATCTGTATTTCTTCCTTTCTCTTTTTCTACATTGCCATCTTATTTCTTCTTTCTATCGTCTTTTCGTGTGTAACTTACTAATTCTCAGCTGTTGCCACTGTGTTTACTGCCTGGAATGCACATAATTGATTTGCTCAGTTGTATGATGTGGCATGGCTTAACTCGCATCCAACTGGTCTGTGCATTTCTTCAGCTGCTGAACAACTACTCTAAAGACCAGAAAAGCTGCACCAGTTAAAACGGAAGCACCCCGTCATCTTTTATATCATGACCTTATGTTCTGGCTGTAGGTATGGGCAGAAATCTGTGCCATCAGAAACTGAATTTGAATAAGTTCAATTTGAATTTGAATTGCTCAGATTGAATCTGAATTGTAACTTGAATAAATGCTTTTGAAAACTGAATTTGAATTAGTCTAATTTGAAATTGAATTTATGGTTTGAAAATGAATTGATTTGCTTTGAAACTGCATTTTATCCTTTAAAAATTCAGCTCTCGAATAATTTCAGTTTGACTTCTCACCATTCAGTTTCAGTTCTACAATTCAATTTCAGTTCCAAAATTCAGTTTTTTGGAACTCACATCCGGTTCCGGTTCAAGCGCAGATTAATAGAACTACGTTTTACTAGCGGACCGAAAGTGTTACTGACGGGAATCTACAGCGTCTTGAGCTGAGTTAAGACTTCAGAAGTCATTTGTCATGTCGAATGACCAGCGGATAAACTCTCAGGTTGGTAATAAATGTATTACATGTATAAGAACAAGCGTCATGTTAACAAATGATAGCCGTAAGGTAACTTTTATACTTATTGTAGCTGCTAGCTAAAAACGCTAATTTAGCGTAGTTTGCCCTGAATTCAGCTTTGACAAACAAATATGATCGACTGTTTCTAGTAGAATTCCAAAGTTGTCATCTTGGACCCTCTCAGAGTACCCCT
>NW_005188097.1:28862-34569 GCF_000239375.1 Pundamilia nyererei | reverse complement strand
AATTCATTTTCAAAATATAAAATTCAATTTCAATTTAGTGATGATCATTTTCAAACCATAAATTCAATTTCAAATTAGACTAATTCAAATTCAGTTTTCAAAAGCATTTATTCAAGTTACAATTCAGATTCAATCTGAGCAATTCAAATTCAAATTTAACTTATTCAAATTCAGTTTTCAAAAGCATTTATTCAAGTTACAATTCAGATTCAATCTGAGCAATTCAAATTCAAATTGAACTTATTCAAATTCAGTTTCTGATGGCACAGATTTCTGCCCATAGTAGGTCTGGGTCTGTATGGGACTTGTGGGTCTGGATCCGGACCGTGGTCTGCCTATTAGTGACCTCTCATCTATTGTATTAGAACAATAACAGTAAATTAAATTAGTAGAATATGCCTATGCTGCCTTGCAAGAAGAAAAAATTATTAACAACCTGAGAAAGCTAAATCTAGAATTAAATAAAATAATTAATAAGGAAACACAATTTCAAGTGCAAAGACTGTGCTTGGAGAACTTTGAGGCAAAAAATCTAGAAAATTCCTTGCTAACCAGTTAAAGTTAAATAAAGAAAAAAAACAACTATTCCCTATATTTTTAGTACTGGCTGTGTGGCGGGTAGAGTGAGGACCCAAGGGCAGGACTCGGCAAACAGAAGTTGGACTTAAAATGCAGCTTTATGGCTGGTAAATAAACAATATGCCATGAACAAACTAAATGGCCAAGACACTAAGACTAGGGAGAAACCATACTGATGGTCATGTTCACAGTAGATGACGATGACGTGACAGAGAACAAGAGGAGACTCAGACAGTATAGACACAGATACAGTCACTCAAAATGACCACTTTCAGCCAATGGTCAGCAAACTAACAGTTAACCTACAGCCAGCAGTCAGCTGGCAATCAGCTGCTGAGAGTCCCCCCTCCTTCCCTTGAGGCACATCACCTTTATAAAATAAAGCTCCCTTTCTAAGTAGAACGAGCTTTATTTTATTTATTTTTGGTCAGAAGTTGCTCAAAAATGGCTCTTGAAAGTAAAAGCCAAGTCCTGGCTTGGCTTGTTAGTAGAGCTGTCTTTGAACTACATCTGTTAGAGGTGATTAGAAATACATATTGTACTGCCATTATATTTGAACATAATCTACAACTGACATATTTAAAATGTTTATTTGGAATCATAAATGTAGAAAAATTTTTTTATTAACAATGAATTCTCAAAAATCAAAATTCATGACTGAAAATGATAGCCATTTTAAGTGCTTATTCTGCTGCTGCTATTGTATATAATATAATCAATCTGTAGGTCCTTCCTCTGTGTGGGCCCATTGTGACTGCTGGTTATTGACCCTTCTTGTCACATCATGTACAATCTTACACTCTGTATTGCCATTGAGGCACACAATTAATCACCGTGGCAGTGTGTTGGACTTGTAGCTAGGCACAAGCACTGCAGACTTGGTAAATCACCCATGGATCAATGCACTATCTGTGCCAAAGGCCTTTGAACACAAAACAGCCACCTATAAGACCGAGATCAATGAGGCTCTGGACCTGCTTTCTCACAGTTACAGGTACAGCTCATCAAAATGTGGAGGCTCACAGAGAAAGAGTAGTAATGAGTGTAATGTAAAATTTGTGTTTCACCTAATTTAGCCTCAGTGTACTATTGGTATGAAACTGTGTCTTTGTTATACAAAGAAAAGAGTGTACAGAGATGGGAAAGCAGCTAACTGTAAGCTTTGTTCAAGGCCACGATGCAATTCATTATCAAGCTGGTGAGAATTTAACTCCCGATCACTGAATACACAAGAGTGTATCCACACATTGGCTATAAAGGAGCTGTTATAATTTTGCTTTTTTTTTGACAGATTGTATGCACATAATAGCTGTCAGTATTTTGTCTATTTCTTACTGTTGGTATGAACCCTGTTTGTGCTGTATTGATCCCTTTGCAAAGGTTTCTTTCAATAAATCTAAAAAAAATCAGTTTGGTTTCAATGCTCAATTTATTTTTCCACAATAATATTAGCGACAAGCATGGGATATATCAAGTCATTTCTGCTCTGCTTTCATGTTGATTCAGGAAACCCTGCAGGTAGACTCAATGAGTCTGAAAGAGTGCTTACCGCCAAGCAAATTATTGAGGAGACAAATGCAGGACTGAGAGCAGACAGTCACTGCTGTAATCTCAATTGATAAAGAACCCAGAGTGGTTGGTGGCTCGGACCAGCGTGAATTTCTGATTGAACTGTAGTTGTTAAGGAATGGGAAATTATATTGTGTTTGGTAAAGTTCAACACTGTGAACTTGAGCTGATCACCAGCAACAGATGCAAGTAAACACAGTTATTTTAGGCTGATGCAGGTTAACGAGACTGTGAGTTACATAAGTGACGACTTACTGGGGCTGAATTCACAAATAGACATTGGTTGTTACTGAGAATCTACAGATTGTGTCTCTGAGCGCCCCACAGTCCAAAGCAGAAAGCCATTCAAATGAAGTATAACCTAAAATAGTCCAAATGTCCAATTTATGAAAAATAAACCATGGTGATATGTTGTAGCAATAAAACATGTAGATACATTAATTTGTATTTCCAAAATTCAGTATAACATGATGCAAAGAAAGGAAAAAAAAGGAAAAATGAAGATGAGGAACAAATTAGTTAAAAGAAAAGATGTGTAATTTAATGCTAATTGAAAATATTCTTTTCTTGTGGCAGAATCAGGGAGAGAATGATTTGACTGGCAGGGATGAAAAATTATACTAATCAAATGTCACAGTATGTCAAAAGCAGGTCGACCTAGACCTGGATCAACCTCCTCCACGAGCACAGAGGCTGGAGCAAAATGACAGACCAACACCATCATCATCAGATTTATGTCCAGGCCAGATTTGGATAATCTCCCATAGCTTCACCTCCAGCATACTCTGGCAGTGAAAAACAAGTGCCACCGTCAACCAGTCTCCGCCAACCACACCAGAAATTCCTGGAGTGAGTGCATGATTTCTGTCTCCTCAAGTCACCAGATGAATGACATGAGGAGAGATGAATTTAACCCAGGAATGAATGAGCAGGCTTTAGATTTAAATGACAGCACCACCACAAAGCCAATCGTTGAAGTCACAAACCCAGATGGAAGTTCTGTGCCACACTTTAAACCAGTAGCAACTGAAACATCGATTGTCTATTTCAAAGTGGAAACAAACCCTCTGATAAAGAGTCAGCAGCAGCTGGCCAGACAACATCATTGCTTTAACCTCAAAGGAGGACCAGAAACGTATACATATAATCACTAGTGAGGAGTGACCAGACTGTGCCAAGCTCTAAGTAAGTGACGTGCAGTGGGACATTCTGTGTCAGCCATGAGGAATTAGAGATGGAATGCACACAGCACCTGTTCTCCTCAGTGGAGAGCGTGCTCTCCTACTGCCTGGGTGTTTGGTACCCAGCAGCCACTACTGAATACAGGATCGCACGTAGAGGGTAATTAACACTGCCCACCGGCCAAAATCATTGGCTGCCCTCTGCCACCCCTGGAGGCCATCCCTAGATCCTCCTGTCTCAGGAAAACCAGAGCATCACAGGTGACCCCTTGCACCCTGTCCACGTGCTGTTGCCCTCCGGTCGGCACCTCCGGTCAATCAGGTCCCACACCTCTAGACTCACAAACAGCTTCTTCCCTGGGTCATTCAGACTGTGAACAAACACTATCCCCCCCATACCTCACCCAGGCCCAACCCACCAAAATGTCCCATAGTCTGAGTAACCCTCATCACTCAGGACACTCACACATGGTATGCAGGGTGCTCAGCTGCAGACAGGAAAGTACTGCAGAGGGTCATCAACACAGCCCAGAAGATCACTGGCTGCTCTCTGCCCACCCTGGACGTCACTGCAAACTCTTGGTACCTCAGCAGAGCTGGCAATATCATCAAGGACCACTCTCACCCCAGCAACCAACTGTTTGAACTATTACCGTCAGGCCGACGGTACAGGTCACATAAAACCAGGACAAACAGATTCAGGGATAGCTTCTTTCTCAGAGCTATCACCGTAGTAAATAAGCACAAAAACAATTGAACCTATTTCATACCGTCACTGTCATTATATTAATGCTGCTATCCTGTATATATTGTACATACTATTGTTTGAGTACTTACAATTGTTTTTACTGTTTTTTTGTACTTTTTATATTTTACATTTATATTTATTATTGAAACTTGCACCAAGGGAGCGGCACTCCAATTCCGTTGTACTCTGTACAGTGACAATAAAGGCTATTCTATTCTATTCTACACAGACTCTACTCAGATCAAGGTGCACTACTTTCAAGCACTTTACAACCTGCTCCCTAATGTGAACCTTTTCTATTGTGTGCCTTTCTCTTATTTTGTATGTATTTGTGGCAGTAATGAAGGACCCACGCACACAGCGTTTACATGTGGACAGGTGTTTTTATTGGAAACAGCTGTTGGTACGCTCTTGGTTGTGCAGCTTTCCAGCTGCCTTCTCTGGCTTCACACACCACTTATATTGCCCTGTCAGGTCCCAGCATTCTCCTCGAATAGGGAAGGCATAATTACTTGATGGTCATCAGTTGTTCTGTCAGCCTTACCTGACACCACACCCTGAACCCACTGCTCCACTTCGTTCTCTGCACTCTATACAAAAATTTTAGGTAGATGCCTGTTACTAGATTGAGTTCCTCTCTCAGATTGTATTTTTATTAATTTTATTGGCTATACTTGATTATATTCTGATCAGCATTAATCATAATTAACATCAGCAAAATCAAATAAATTATTCTGTTTATCAATTACAACATACTAAATATAATTTCTTAGTCAAAATCATGCATCTTGATTGGCCAGAGACACATTTATCTTTCAGATTCCTGCAGCCAGACTCACACACACTAACTTGGCAAAGTCCGTGCTGAGTCACGCCAGCGCTCACAAAATCATCATTTTAGAATCATTTATTTGCTCAATCTACATTTTTCATTCATGATATTAATTAGACTTAAATTAATTATATTTTTGATTAACAATTAATGCTGAATTACTATTAGAAAACTCACATACAGATAAACTCAGTTTTAGAATTCTGTATCACTTAAAACATGAAAGGCTGGGTATAAAGTTGTTTTACTCCCTCTCAGATGTAATGTGAGGTAAACTGGGGGGATGACAATCTTTTTTCAATTGCACTTTAATCTAGAGGATTGTATCATGCACCTCATACACTCCTAAACACAGAAGACAAAGGCAAGTTCAACATAATCTTTCTCAGAGGTCTCAAGCAGTTGATGTTTGGCAGGAAGCCACGGGGGGTGTTGGACCTAATTAAAGAAAACTGGGAGGAACGTCCAAGCCCACCTAAAAATGAGATTCCATACATTCTAGAAAGAACATGTTGGGGATGTTATCATGGGAGAATGTATTCCAGGCCCAGGAACGTCAGCAGCACCTGTGCAAAAGAGGGCCGAGGCTCAGGCAATTTTCACCAGGAGATAAAGTGCTTGTATTGCTCCCTTCTTCTAAATTAAAGTTACTCGCCAAGTGGCAAGGTCCCTTTGTGGTCACACAGTGAGTGAGTGACATTTACTATGAAATGTGGTGGTTGAACCAGGGAGGAGCCACACAGGTACAGTGGGGCAAAAAAGTATTTAGTCAGCCACCGATTGTGCAAGTTCCCCCAC
>NW_005188097.1:13639-14862 GCF_000239375.1 Pundamilia nyererei | reverse complement strand
TACCTCTGGTGCAAATTACTGACCTCTGTCATCATTTTAAGTGGGGGAACTTGCACAATCGGTGGCTGACTAAATACTTTTTTGCCCCACTGTATATCACCTCAACCTCCTGAAAGCATGGAGAGACGCTGAAGTTGCTTCTTTGGTGAGACACACTGTTTTCAAAGGACCTCATTGTTCATAAATGAGACATACCAGCAGCACTGAAATATATGCATTATTTTATGCCCCAGGAATGAAAACACCCACATGTTATCACTTTGCCAGTAACCTAATGCCATAACCTGGGGTGCTACCAGTTTTAGTTACCTCTTCATGAATAGAAAAAAATAGCTATGACAGACCTTTCTGAACAGATAAAACTCACTACTGCTATGGAAATTTGTGCATCTTATAATCAATGACAGAAACACAAAGAGGAAAAAAAGATACAAAAATACTAAAAACCAGATTTCCTGAAGACTGCTGAGTTGGAGAGATAACAATGAGTTCGTATTTTGATGATTACAAGCTAATCATGGCCTGAATACAGACACAATCACCCCAAATATATCTAAGGATACCACACTTCCACTCTCTTCACTCCAGTAACATGCAAGGAGTAATCTGCAGCAACAGGAGAATTAAATCAATGTGTATTATCTATTGGAAACCTTCCCTTTAATTTTGAAGCTGATGTTTTTTATAGTACATAGTTGAAGCTCTCAATGCTGATAAGCACTGTTCTCAATCCTAGAATGAAAAGAAATGCAGTTTTGTCAAAGCTACTGTGATGTCTCATATACAAACACACTGGCCTTTGTAGGTGGTGTGTGAAGTACATGGTAATGGCATTATTAAATTGGTGCTGTCTATTCCAATCATTTTTCAATGCAAAGAAGTATTGGTGTTAAGATGCATATTTTAATTCTAACCACTGCCTTCTCCTAAACCTAATCAAATAGATTTTAGTCTCTAAAACTAATCAGTGGGTGATTACAGTCCAACAGTACAAATGGGAAGCAAATCACAGTCTGCCTGATAAACCTGGGATTTGTATGCCCAAGTTGTCTTGACCTACAAAATCAACCGAGGCTAATCGAGCATCCATAGGGTGGCCTGAACTAACCCCTTGGGATGGATAGTTTTAATGTTGCTACAGATGTGTGCATACCAAACAGACCTGGATGTTGTTACAGCATGTTAATATATGATTAAATTCAGTACAAGGCTCCAGGACAGTA
>NW_005188097.1:11446-12851 GCF_000239375.1 Pundamilia nyererei | reverse complement strand
CATCTTGTTTTTTTCCATTTATTTTATTTTATTTTATTTTATTTTATTTTATTTTATTTTATTTTATTTTATTTATTTACCCCAAATGTTTACTGTACTCTGCAAGTTGTTGTAAATCAACTAGGATAAGAATAATCAAAATATTACAGTTGAAAGTCAATAAAAGCTTTATAAGGCTGAGTTAGTGACATTAATATTATTGAAACTCTTTTTAAAATTCTGAAAAACTAAATTTGCAGTTGATATGAAACACAGTAATGCTGTACAATTCTGAAGTGACTGTAGTCATAGTAGTACTTGCTTTACTAAAAAAAGTAATGTTTGTTTAGTAAATTATTCTGATGCATGTTTTAGTAACATAAACAGCCTGGTTACAGTACTGGGAAAGGGTCTCTTCACAGTGTCGATTGATATCTTGCCACAGGCACCAGAAACATTCCTGTTACCAAGAGCCTTTGAGGTAATGTGCTAATAGGTATGAAGAAATCATTACAAATCTGATTATCAACACATTAATTATTACTTTGCCTAAAATGCAGAGTGCATGTGTTTGTGTGGAAACCAGTGTGTAGTCAGCACCAAACTATCAGGTTCCTTAGCACTGAAGCATGCATCTCACTTTCATTAGGCACATGCAGCATGCCAGAGGATGGCAAATTGGGCTGAACTAATTACAATTTAAATGAAACCATAATTGGACATTTTGCGGTTGTCATAGAATGAGAGACAGATGGGTTTGTAATTACAAGTTGACATGGCAGTGAATTATAACACATATCTCCTCTTGCCCTTCATGACACCTCCCTGAGAAGTGGACCATGTCCAAAAACAATTTTCTGTTGATTTTCATCAACACTGTGGACACCAGGAAGCTTTATTAACCAATTCAGGATAAATCACTAGACATCATATAAGGTCTGATTTTGACCTAATTTGACTAAATGACATGGTAAATGGTCTTGTTCTTATATAGTGCTTTTCTATTCTACCTGAGCACTCAAAGCACTTTATACAATTTGCCTCATTCACCAATTCATATATACACTTTTTCTATGATTAAGTCTGTTCTAAGATTCACACACATTCATACTCTGGATGGATACATCTGAGAGCAACATGGGGTTGGTATGTTTAGCATGCAGACTGCAGAATCCAGGGATCAATCCATCAATTAACAGATGACCTGCACTACCTCATGAGCTACAGCCACCTCATGAAAGATGAGGCTGTGAAAAACTGTAAAAATTGTGAACGTAGCATTGGTTTGGTAACCTACACACACTAAAACAATGAAACAAAAAAAGACTGTTAAAAATAGTTATACCTGAGACCCTGGAATAACTTCATTAGTTTAAAGTTGAGATTGAACTAATCCTAAAAAATAAAAATAAAAAAAAAGGGGGGG
>NW_005188097.1:2852-10019 GCF_000239375.1 Pundamilia nyererei | reverse complement strand
TTGATGTCATTAGACCACACCCCTTCTCATTACAGAGATGCACATCACCTAATATGCTTAATTGGTAGTAGGCTTTCGAGCCTATACAGCTTGGAGTAGGACAACATGCATGAAGAGGATGATGTGGACAAAATATTCATTTGCCTAATAATTCTGCACTCCCTGTAGAAATCTCTGCTTTAAAATCAAGAAAAGTAGTTTTTATACAAGCTGAGTTGATTTTAAATTGATCTCCTCAGGTTTATTTTGGTTTTTCAGCTTAATGGTGGCCTCCTTCATTTCCACTGACATCTTTTTGGTCCTCATAGTGAGAGTTCAATTGTATCAAGAGAGGTGGGAAAGCGAGAGATTGAAGTCCTGCAAGGATTTATGATGAAGGAGAAATTAATTTGAAAATTATTAATGAAAATTATTCTAGTGTCTGGAGTTTGTGAGCATAGACATGATCAAGTTTGAACCAAAATGTGTCGCCAACTGATCATTATACATCATTCTGAATGGAATGGTATTAAGTGTGTTGTAGTTGTTAAACACAGAATTAATCATAATTTATATGTCGTTTTGCTGATAGGTAATTATGCTTAATTGCTTAATACTGATTAGAATATATTCAAGTAAAAGTTTAACCAATATAACAAATTAGAAAATGTAATCTATGAAATGGTTCTAAAGATAAGCCTCTCACTGAAGAGTCTGTGTTCAGATGTCCTTGGAGGCTGCATGTGTGTGAGAAGGATGGGGGGAGCAAATAAGAGCGATACTAAGGAGCCACTAAGCTAAAAGAATGTCTAACATGCATGACTTAATAAACAATTGACAAACATATTGTTTTTGAAGAGAAAAAAATGAAAGAATGTGTATTTGAATTAAAAGTAGATTGTGCTAAAATGAACGCTCATGTGAGAATGAGCTAATGATAAATCTATTCGAAGTAAAATGGGATAAACTCAATGAAACATGAAGTGAAGTATTCATAAGTAGCTGAATGTTCATATGTTATTGAATTTTCTATCTTTAGAATAAGATAAAAAAGAAGAGAATGTAATGAAGTGAATTTAAAGTTTAAAGTAAAGTCTGTTTGTCAGGATTCCTGGGTAATTGACCCAGCGTTTTCAGTTCATGTTCTGTTTTTTCCACTTGTACCATTTCCTGTTTCATTATATTCAGCTGTGTATTCACCTGTGTCCAATTATTGTCATCATCCACTCTGTGTATTGAAGTTCCTAGGTTTTACAAGTTCTCTGTCCTGTCATTGTCGCTGTTAGGTTGTCCTATATTCAGTTCCATCAGTTCCGTCAGTCAGTCAGTCAGTCAGTCATTCAGTCTTCCAGCCATTCAGCCAGCCATTTCCTGCGTCTGTTCTGTTTGTTCACTCCGTCTACAATAAACACCAACCTTCACTAGTGGTGTGCGATGGGTGATCCGATACCAAGTAAATACGGGCCAGTATCCCCGATACCAATACCGTTACCGATACTTTTCAATAAATAAGGTGGATGCCTCAATTGGATGGATGCCTGAATTGCTAAATCGCAATAAATTTTCTTGACCTTAAGTGTTTTTTGTGATTTTTCCTTTTGTATTTTTGTATTGTATTGTAATTACTTAAAACCCAGGATATAATTAGGAGAAATAATTTATTTATAATTAAATAAAAATGTTTTATTATTGTGGCCAGCCGTGGTCTGCGATGCTGCTGCAGATGAGATGGACTCACCTTCACAGCAACCAGGTGATCACTGTAAGGGGACCTGCCAAGTTGGAGATGGAGGTTGAGGGGCGCCAGGTGCGCAGGGGTCCTGCCTGAGGGCGGCATGCTGTCCGCTTCAGCATGCAGGCTGCATGGTCCTGCGGGCAACCGCCAGAGTGGACACTTCCCCGTCGTTGGGCCGGAGCATGGGGAGCCGATGGTCCGGGCCGATTCCCTCCCCTACTTGCGGGGTGGGGTGAAGCGGGCGATGGGGGTATGTGGCAGGGCGTGTTCTGTGATGCCGCTGCTGGTTTGGTGGTGGTGACGTGTACGGCTGCCAGCGGGAGAGCTGCAGCCATTGAATGTACTGTTACAACAACCGTGTGATTATTGTAAGAATAAATAAGATAAGATAAGTCCCACACGTGCGATATTTGTTTTGTCACAGCAGGAAGTGGACAGTGCAAAGGTTATGAAGCAAAAGTTAGAATACAATAAGAATAAATACAGTACACAACTGTACAGAATAGAATAAAACAAAATACTATATACAGTAGAATAAAATAGAATAAAATATACATTAAGATAAAAATAGAATATAAATGCTATATATATATATAAATGATGCGGCGAAGCATGAAAATGCCATCGGGTCTGCCGTGGTGGCGATCTTTTTTTTTTTGTTAATCTTAAGTGCATAATAAAGTGTGCCTGATCTCTGCTGACACAGGAGCAGCGAGTCCAGCGACCTGGCTGTTTCGTTTTTGCCGAAAGCACAGCATAGCAAACAAGAAGAGCTCAAAGTAAAGAATCGTTCTACCCAGGCTAGTATCGATCCGATCCCGACTTGGGATCGACACTATCGATATTTGGATCGATCCATCCACCACTAACCTTCACCTATCTACATGTGAATCCAGCATTTGGGTCCTCCTTCCCTCATCCACACTGCAAACCCTGACAGAATGACACAACCCCGCGTTGTGGACCCAGCGGACTCGGAACTTTTCGAGCGGCAGGAGGCAGCGCTCCTTCGCTGGATGGAGGAGCTTAGGGGAAAGCAGCGGCTCTTCGCGGAGAGAGAGCGCGTCTTCGTGGGGACTCGTCTGGCTCTGGGCGGGCCTCGAGGACACCGCGTTCTTCCACCTGCTGCCTCTCCTACATCGGAGCATTCGCCGCGGAGAGTGGGTGTAACTGGCCAAGTTACACCCACGGCCGCTCACTCCCTCGCCACTCCGTTCCTTGCTCGGCCGCCGGCTGCTTCACTCACCAGCCTCTCCGCCTCGCCACGGCACAGCGGCTACGCCTCCCACCTCGACTCAACGGAGGCTACCGCGCCAGAGGCTCAGCTGTTTACCCCAGCCACTTCCTCTTCCCGGAGAAAGCGGCGCACACGCCGCCATAAAATGGACTATTTTCAGCAACTCCCGGTGGTGAGTTCCAGTGACTGTTTTCCACACCCTTCATCTGATTCTTCACTTAAAACACATAATAGACTCCTCTCTGATTCATAGGCAGTTTCCCTCCTGGACGATGATGTGGACTGGGAAGACTTTTTCTGCTCTGCTCCATCTGAGCAGAGATTTATTCAAGACAATAACTTCGACACCATCAAAGACTGTTCAGTTAAAGACTGTAAATGGTGGTGGCAGAAGGACCAGAATAATCCCTGATAAACCTGTCAGTATCACACATCCAGTCATTATTTCCACCTCTATCAGTCAGCCTACACCCAAACCTGTGCCACCTCCCAGGACGAGGGCAGCTGTGACCCAGTCCACTCCTTCACCCGTTCATGTTCCTCGGGTGGGTGTGACTGGTATCCAGCCACCTTCCATGCCTGTCCCAGCACCCAGGCTGAGGGCAGCCAGAATCCAACCTGACCATCCTAGAAACTCAGCTGAGGCTCTCCAGCCAGTGCCCTCTTGCTCTGGAGGCTCGGAAGAGAATGTTCACCCATCAGTCTACCACCTCACCCACCTCCAGTCTTCTGTAGTCCAGTCTCCCGTAGCTCAGTCGCCGGTTGCCCAGTCTTCTATCCAGTCTCTGGTCCAGTCACTCATTCATTATCCTGTTCAGTTCCCTGACCTGCAGCCACAGCATCCAGAGAAAGCTGTGAGCTCTCCCGCTCCTCAGCCAGGGGTTTCCGCACCCCTCCATCTCAGCCCCCCTCCACCTGCCCTGGTCTGGTTTTCTTTTCTTTCAGCCGTCAGGTGCCGGCCTTTGGGGGGGGGGGGGGTAAGTAAGTAAAGTAAGTAGGTAAAGTTAATTTATTAAGCGCTTTTCATAGACAGGTAGTCACAAAGCGCTGCACACAGAGGTTAAAATAAACAGTCAGGATTCCTGGGTAATTGACCCAGCGTTTTCAGTTCATGTTCTTTTTTTTCCACTTGTACCATTTCCTTTTTTATTATGTTCAGCTGTGTATTCACCTGTGCCCAATTATCGTCATCATCCAATCTGTGTATTTAAGTTCCTGGGCTTTACAAGTTTTGTCGTGTCATTGTTGCGGTTAGGTTGTCCTATGTTCAGTTCAGTCAGTCAGTCAGTCGTCCAGCCAGCCAGCCAGCCATTTCCTGCGTCTGTTCTGTTCGTTCACTCAGTCTACAATAAACACCAACCTTCACCTATCTGTGAGTCCAGCATATGGGTCCTCCTTCCCTCATCCACACTGCAATCCCCGACACTGTTTTAAATAACGTATATGAAAAAGTCCTTTGAATGCCCATTGGCCGCTTCCTTGGTTCGCAGATGCTCATTCCCTTTTCACGTAAACAGCCTCTTTCCTCCCTCTCCAGGATGTGTACATTACGGCTGGGTATCGTCACTGATTTCTATAACTGACTCATATTGACTCAGTACATATTGATTTTTTCTTTTTTTAAATCTATGTAGGCTCTAAAAACAAAGCTGACATTTGACCTTCATCAGTGTGTGAGCATCACAGCAGATGCCTTTGTGTGAAAGTAACAGAGAATAAAACACAGAATAATATGAAAGAGATTTTCCTGGCCTGGCTTTTTATAGCCGATAACCCCTTTAAAAATAATTATACAGTAGATCAAAAACTGAAGAAAACCATGAACCAACATATGAACATTACCTGATGCTGCTGTAGTGAAGCAGAGCAAAGTTACAGAGGTTTAATTAGAGACACAGCTAAGCGTTTTGCAATTTGGCATAATTTGTAAAAGTTCAAATTACCTTGGTATTGAACAACGGAAATTAGGCATCTAATGGCATGTCTGCGTATAGGATAAACAGGGGGGATACACGCTTTGTGTTTACATCTTTTTGCACAATCTGTTTAAATGCTCTTTAATCGTTTGCTGTTTTAGCTGTTTGGAGGTTTTAAAAATAGTTTTTTGAGCTTTAACCTGAGATTCTGGTGTTTCTGGCAAAATACATTTATTTTTAAAAAATGATTCAGGATTTAATGAATTGATATTGCATTATTAAACTAGAATCAATTTGGATCTGAGAAATCCATTTTTTAAACCCACCCCTAGTATACATTCTCATCACTGAAAGTGTGATCACTGGCCAGTAGGTGTAAATTCCAAATGTAAAATGTGTTGTTTATAAGGTTGGGGAGTCCGAAAAGAAAGTTCAGGAGTGCGGCCGCGTGGCCAGCAGCTGAGACGAATCAGTTCAGGAGGTTGGCTGTGTGGCCAGCAGCGGGTTGAAGAGTGGTCCGCCTGTCCTTTGGCACCGCCATGGGTGGAGGAATTGGCTGAACCCTAGCTGTCCCCACCCTAGGAACAGGTACAGCTGCAGAGATGGGATTGGTCCTGGCTGCCCTCGCCCTAGGCACAGGGGAAGGCACAGGAGCCAGCTGGACACCAGCCACCCCCACTCGAGGAACAGGTGCAGGTGCAGGAGTGGACTGGGCCTCAGCTGCCCTTGCCCTGGGAGCAGGCATAGGATCAGGTGATGGCTGGGCACTTGCTGCCCCTGCCCGAGGAACTGGCATGGGTGTAAGAACCTGCTGAGCCCGGGCCACCCGAGGAACTGGTACAGAGACTGGCTGGGCCCCAGACACCCTCACCCAAGGAACTGGTTGAAGGGGAAGGCAAGGTCTGAACCACCCTGCGAGCAGGAACAGATTGGGAGACAAGTTTTGATATTAAGACAGGATGAGAGAAATGATCAATGTTTGAGAAGTAGATGTCCTTTGTTGAAGCCTCAGAGGCCAAAACTGCAGAAAAATTGGGACTGTGACCCAGCATTTTGAGTTTCTTTTGTATTTTTTATTTCTTATATTATATTGGAAATATGTTGAGTTCTTGTGTTGTTATTATTAGCTAGGATTTAGTTGAGTTTTATTCTAGATTTGTTTTATCTATGTTTCCTGATTTATGAGTCTTTTTCCTGTCCTCATCTCTTCTCCCTTATCTGTTCTCCTGTGTTTCTCCTTGTGTCCCGTGTCTCCCCAGCCTGTCATGTGTTTTATGTCTGTGTGTTCCATATTGTCAAGCTTGTGTTGTCATGTCTTTCTCTCCATGTTTCCTCTTTTATTTTGAAGAGTCCGGTGTCTCCATATTCAATGTGTTTAGTTTTATTTTCCCCTGTGGCATCATGTTCATTTGTCAGCTGTGTTTCCACTTCCCTCATCACCCTCCTGTTTATTTAAGTCCTCTTTTTCCTTCTGTTCCTTGTTGGGTCGTCTGTTCATTTTCATGTCAAGTCTCATCAAGTCACAGAGTTTTTGATTCTACTCAGGTTCATGTTCATGGTTGGACATTTTCACGTTTATGTTTGCATGTTCAGGTTCAGTTCCATGTTCGTGTTTGAGTTTTCATAGTTCATTTTTGCCAGTTTAGGTTTTAGTTTAGTTCTCGCCCCTAGTCACCCTGCCTTGTTTTTTTTTCCAGCCAAATAAATGGCTCACTTTTTGTTAAACCTTAGTTTGTTTCTTCCCTGAGAAAAGGAAAGATACAAAGGAAGCAAAATAAATGCAAGACATGGACACTGAAGGACATTAACTAGAATACTTTAAAAGGGTCTCTGCAAAGTCTCACATTCTGACACAGAAGATAAAAGCTAATGGTGAAAGTAAACAAGATTTCTTTGCAACCTGATGAGCCCGTCATTGCAGCAGCCAGCCATCAGCTCTGCCACTTCGGTTCCGCTGTGGTGGTATCCACGCCATTGGTGCTCCTCACCACAATCAGAATCCAGGACTTCCCCAGAGCAGCCGGTTTTGGTGAGTGACAGAGTGGAGGCTTATAAGTAACATTGCATTCACATTTCTTTCTTTAAATATAGGAATTAATTGACAGGACAATAAATAACTGGTTTTGGTTTAGTTAATTCACATATCCACATAACGCTGCATTCTAAAATAAGTGCGCACATTTTAGTTTACACTGTTATGTATGATTAATCTTCTGTTTTCTGAGTTACCTTAGATGCAGCTGTTCCAGTCCCTTGATTAAGGAGCCAAGAGGTGGAAAAGGGGCGGAGCGAGCTTTAAA
>NW_005188097.1:0-2270 GCF_000239375.1 Pundamilia nyererei | reverse complement strand
CAGAACTGATTTCCATGCTTCGTTCTCATATGGGTCAGCAGGAGGCCCAGGAAGCAAGAAGAAGGGAGGAGTTTATCCGCCAGGAACAGCGCTTTAGAGCACTGCAACATCAGTTTCAGCTGTTGCAGGTAGAAGTGCAAGCTCGTACCTCCCCGGTCCCTGAGCCTCATATGGAGGTCTCTGAGCCTCAAATGGAGGAACCTGAACAACCAGAGGTAGAGTCCTTTGAAGAGGAGGATCCTCCCTGTGCTGGCTCCAGTAATGAGCAAATACATCCTCAGTCAGGTCAGTCTCGCTTTTATGAACTCAGGCTGGAAATATTGACAGAGGAGGATGATATTGAACATTTTTTAACATTTGAACGCATGGCTGTGGTTTGCCGGTGGCAAAAAATGGACTGGGTTTTTCATCTGATTCCTTTACTCACTGGCAAAGCAAGAGGTGCGTATGTTCATATGGATATGGATGACTCTGTAGACTATGACAAAGTTAAAGCAGCTATCCTTCAAAAATATGACATTAATCCTGAGACATATAGACTGAGATTCCATTCACTGGAGGTAAAACCTGATGAGAATCCAAAAGAACTATATGCAAGATTGAAAGAGTTATATGAGAAGTGGGTGAAGCCAAAAGGAAAAACAATGCATGAGGTTAGTGAAATATTAATTTTAGAACAATACTTGAGAATGCTGTCTCCTGAGTTACAGATATGGATTAAAGAACGCAATCCAAACTCTGCAGCGGCGGCTGCAGAGCTGGCTGATGTGTTTGTGGCAGCACGGAGAAAAGGACAGCCATGGAGCCACACAGCATGGAAAATGAGAGGTGGTTCAAAATCTGTCCCTCACTACCAGAAAGCAGGGGTGAGTAAACCTCCAAAGAGCCAGTCTGTCAATATGCCGTCAAGACCTCCACCCAAGACTGAGATTTGTTATTTGTGTGGGATGGAGGGCCACACAAAACCCAAAGAATTCTACAAAAATAACTCGGATGTGTTTTGTGCCCCGACAAAGTGTGGAGCCTAAAGTGGAGTTTGAGAATGGTTTCAAAATGACCTTAGTTGAGGTTGATGGGAAACCATTAAAGGCCCTTGTTGACTCCGGAAGTACTCAGACTCTTGTGCACCGAGACTTTGTACCTGCAAATAAAGTTAATGTGGAGACAATCCCTGTTCGCTGCATTCATGGAGATGAGAGATCATATCCAACAGCAGATCTGTACATCAAGGTACAAGGACAAACGTATATTCTAAATATTGGTGTTGCAGAGAATCTGCCATTTCCAGTAGTGCTGGGTCGAGATCTGCCTGTGTTGTTTGACTTGCTGAATCCTAGTCATACATGCAATGTTGCAGTAACAAGAGCTCAAGCTAAGAAGAAAGAGGAGTCCCTACACCCACTCCGTGCCTTGCCCTTCTATGATGCGGACATAGAGACTGCACCCGGGAAGTCTCGTAAGTCACGTGAACAGAGAAGGCAAGAGAAGTTTCTACATACTGCTGTTCGAGAAGCTCCTAGCACAGAGCCTGAGTTACCTTTGGGTTTAAAAATCCCCGTTAATATTATTGAAATGCAACATGACGATCCATCTCTAACATCTCTGTTCCAGAAAGCTGCAGAGAGGAGTCAAGGGACTGAGCAAGAATTGAAGAGCAAGGGGGAGTTTCTGCTGAAAGATGGCATTCTATATCGTCAGCAGGGTTCAGCATTGCAGTTGGTGGTTCCTAGAGCAGTCCAGAAGGTGGTGCTCTCCTTAGGACACTCCATTCCATGGGCTGGCCACTTGGGAAAGCACAAAACCATGGCCCGCATTAGAAAATATTTTTATTGGCCTGGTGTGCGCTCAGATGTAACACTGTTCTGTAAAAGCTGCCCTCAGTGCCAGAAGTCTTCTCTTAAAATCCCCTCCAGAGCTCCTCTCCAGTCTCTACCAATTATCAGCACTCCATTTGAACGGCTAGGAATGGACATTGTTGGTCCTCTAGAAAGGAGCAAGGCAGGCAACCGTTACATGCTGGTTGTGACAGATTACGCTACAAAGTATCCAGAGGTCTTTCCTTTGAGATCAATAAAAGCCAAAGCAGTCGCCCTCTGTCTCATACAGTTCTTCTCAAGGGTTGGTTTTCCTCGTGAGATTCTTACTGACCGTGGCACTAACTTTATGTCCAATTTGTTGAAGCAGGTGTACCAGCTCCTTGGGATTAAGAGCCTGAGGACAACGCCATACCACCCTCAGACAGATGGCCTAACAGAGCGCTTCAATCAGAC
>NW_005188096.1:88070-90436 GCF_000239375.1 Pundamilia nyererei | reverse complement strand
CCCAGAGCAATTGATCTGATGTGGTGGCAGAGGCTGTATCAAGACTAATGTAATCTAATAGATAATTTCTATATAGAATTAAGATTATTTTTATTTTTCCAGTTCATGTTAGCTGGTGCTTAAATGCATGAATTCCATCAATGTTACATTACGGACGTGCTGGTTTTAGGTGTTGGGCGTGGCTCGGCGCGCAGGGGTGCGAGGGCCCTCATAACGCTGCTTGCAGCTTTAATTATTGTTGTCTTCTTTATGTGCTTTCTGCGGTTTAATTCCTGTTTTGTGCTTTGCAAATCAGCAGCTATTTGCTTAAATAGGGAGAGGAGATAAACAACGTGATACAGCACTTTTGTAATTCCAACTCAGCCACTACTGAGTAAATCCAGTGAGACTTTTGTAGTTAGACTATCTCAATTACTCTGCTACAACCAGCATGATTTACATTTGTTTTTAAGGTCAAACAACGTAATTTCAGTGAAAAGCTTTTTTTCATTCAAATAAAAAATTTCCACGCACATTGTTACATAAATTTTATTATTAGCAACTGTACTTTACTTTAATTAAAATAAATTACACATAGCATTTCCACTTTTATATTAACATTGTTTAATACAAAACCAATGTTCAAAATAGGCCCACTTCAAAAAACTTCAAAGAAAAAATACATCCATACAAATCCATACAAAAAACATTTCCTCTTGAACTTGATTCCAGCTCTGTACTACTGTGGGCTTTAGCTTTGGGCTAGCTTTTAGACCATCCAGCTCCAGAAATATCTTTTTAAACACCTCAAATGGGTTTTTCAGTTCTTTGACATAGCTGAGGTTGAGCGCATAGATTAGCCCTATGAGCAAGACCCAGGCTCTGGGAATATCCGCATGTTTCAGGACTCAGACTTGTTCCTTTTGAAACATTCTCATAAGATATTTAAGTTATACCCACTTAATACTGCTATATTTTTAAGTGAAGAGAAAATGTTTATGTACAGCTGATACATATTTAAGTTCAGCAATTTTTTCTTATTTTGATTTTGAACAACTTCTTAAAATAAGACATCAACTCATTTTTTCAAAATGTTAAAAATTCTCCTAATTTTACACTTTCCTTACTAACGCTTTGGATATTTCTTTAGAGTTAAGAGACATACATTAAAACAGTAAAAAATAAAAGAAAATATGGAAGCATGTTAGTTTATCAGCCTTCTTTTGTTTTGTGTAGCTCCATTTCTTACTTAACAACATGATTTCACATTTGTTTGTTTCTTTAGCTTAACTCAAGTGAACTAGAGATCATTAAATTAACAACTTCTTTCTTCTCTTAAACATTTGAGCTTATTTTTCTATTATCTATCAAATGAATGAGTCTTTCTGGGTTATACACTAACTGTTCTTACTGCTGTGAATCAGGTGACATCGCTACAGATCCATGAAATTAAAGCTACTTTTACACTAAAGTTTTTTTATTTGTTTTTGTTTTTTTCCTCTCTGTGCAAGTTTGAGGTCCATGTTATAATCAGAGGTATTCACATGTAAAAGGCCTGAATGTGACTTCCACAATCTAAAAAAGAGCAGCTGTAGTGGAAACAGGAAGGTTTATCACCTCACATGATAAGAGACCTGACTGAAAACTCCAGAAAAAGATATATTTAGCTAAACTGGTATTAGGAAGTAAGTTATATGATAGTGAATATTATATAATTATATTCAACAACAGTAAAAGGTTCAATCCCAATGTCCCTACTCATATATGGAAGCTCAAAGGTGTCTCAGAGTGAAACTGAAGGATTGCATATGGTTAAAATGATTCTAATTCAGTGAGTATACACGTTTCATATCGGTATAGTCTATAACTATATTATTTTCTGTAGCCCACATAATTTCAGTTACATAAAACATGTGAATTTCCTTTTGTACACTGTATAGCCTGAATAATAAATACATATGTACCTTAATGAGTATAAAATCCTGACAAAATCGGGCAGTTCATTTACAAAAACAAGTGTAACTTGAGTTTCACATTGGTCTGCTTGCATTTATGCAAAATGTCAGAAATCTGTCATAACAAAAATTAAAGGGTTACTTTGAGGTCCAAAATATAATTGACCATTTCTGACCACCTTTGATTTTACCTTTATTTTTTGATGTTTTGCCTTGTTTTGTATCATTCTTTTCAGTACAATCTCACACTTATTTTTTCATTGACATACTGTATTAACACAATGAAACCATATAAAAAACACAAAATTCAAGGAGTAGTAAAAATTTTTACTGTAAAAACCAAAGACATATTTAGAAAAAAAATTACAAGTTGAAATGCAAATATAAATTGTAAATTTTGAAAACTTGTGCACAAATTTTGTAAACAACAAA
>NW_005188096.1:85445-86592 GCF_000239375.1 Pundamilia nyererei | reverse complement strand
GGCCTGTCATTAAAATTTAAAAACTGGTGTATACTTTGAAGGTTGAGTTTTCAACACAAGCTGAAATAGAGACTCAGTGTGGCTGCAGCTTAATGCTATGTCAGCTTAAATCAGTCATTTGGAAGTGCGGTGTGTCTGTAGACCCAAGAGAGTTAATAACACTCACCTTCATTCCATTTCCAGAATGCAAAGTAGAGTTCATTGTACTCTAACTAGCGTCACATCCTTTTAATCCTTTTTTTTTATGGAGTGAACCACCACTCACAACCACTAGCACTTTATATAGCCTCTGTAGAAATTATCCACAGCCTCACTTATCTTAACTGCACTACTGTATAGCTCTGTGTAAATAATCATTCTGTACATACGATAATTTTTAACCCTACAACTGTTTTTCAACTTGCATAGTTCCCATTTCTGTATAGCTGTATATCTCAGATTCCTGTAAAGTTATTTATTTCATATTCTGTATAATTTCTCATAAATATATCCTGTTCATAGCCTGTACATAGCTTGTACTCACTACAGCCTGTACATACTTATAGTTATAGAATATTCACAATGTTTAGATCATGAAACATAAGCATAAAGTCATCACTGCTTCACTGCTTGAAGCCTGAAACCTACCCCCCACAAAAACCGAGCAAACAGCAGTAGCAGATGTGCTGACTGGGACCTACAGGTTAAAATTTAGATCCCTTGAGAGTTTTGTGCACACGGTTTAGGTAAACATGAAAAAGACTGAGGTTTTAAGTTAATTTTGGCATTAACTATTAATAACTGCACAATTTAATTTTATTGAATCTCCACACAGGATATATTTGCGAAGGTGGAATACGGTGGAAAGATTCTAATAAAAGCAACAGCATTTTTCCATATTGTTACATGTTCTAGAAAATGTTTTGAAATTGTGGTACACAGTTCAAAATAAAGGTTTTTCAGAAAAACATTGCATCTTTTTAATAAATATTTATTTATTAAAGTTCTTAAAGTTCAGAACAGTAAAATTTACACCGTTTAGAAATAATTAAAAGATAACTCTTGCGTATTTAAAATAAAATACTCTATGAGAGTTAATATATAAACTCTTAACATCTAGTTAGCATTAATAGGATGTTAAATTATCAACTCCAGATTTGGTATTTAA
>NW_005188096.1:78790-82842 GCF_000239375.1 Pundamilia nyererei | reverse complement strand
TAATATAGCTTGTCCTTCTAAAGAATTAAGTTAAATTCCACAGTTGAATCATAAGAAACATGGTGTTACATATAATCCCTGCCATATGTTAGATCTGATCATTTTGCTTATCAGAAACTTTATATATTGGAAGTTAACTTTTAACAAGCATGTAATGATTATATTTAAATTAGGTGGTCTTTTTTCAAACACATATCTCTTCAGGCCTAAACTGACCGTGCTGATACCACACATTCAGACACAGTAGTAGATGGTGTTTTTAATACCGTATGTGTTAGTCTAATTTGGTTGTATGGGGTCTACATTGACCTTCTGTGTTGTAAGTTATAGTGATTGCACAGCCATTAAGGATCAAATCAGCTTCTAAAAAATGTTCTGTGTTTTCTCCCTCTGCTTGCTTCTTACTGTCTTTGAGGCTCGGGACCAGCACTTCTGCTGTTGTAAGTATTTTGGTTTTCCAATATATTAGTAACTGTCAGTGACATTTATATTAATCAGGCTGAACTTTAATCATATGGAGAACTTCAAGGCATGTTGAGGATGTCATTTAACCATTTAAATCAGTGTTGGATCAAGGACACGTCTAAAACCTGCAGGACACCAGCCCTCGAGGCCTGGAGTTGGACACCCCTGACCTATGTTGTCTGTTCCTAGAACTTGTACAAGCTTAGTTTAATAGGAAACAAATGGAAATAACTTTATTTTCCTAATGATTTGCATTATGATGAGACAGAGTCACCTTTTGGTCACCTTCGCGTTTCTTTAAGCCTTGAGGCCTATCATTTCCGTTTCATGGAAACATTGGTAGGGTTACATGATCATTGTTGGTCAGTTGATTGTTGGTGAATGTATTTATTACATTGTACATTCCTGTAGAAAGAACAGAAGCAACATTAAAAAGATAAAATTAAATCCACTGTCCTCGGGCCCAGAAAGGTGTCTCATCCTGTTGTCAGAAAGTAAACTTGTATTTGTGTTTCAAATAGGGACACCCAAATTCTGCAGAAAGCTCACTCCCTTCAGGTGTCCTTATTTGACAGTAAAATATGTGTGAAGAACAAAGGGAAAAACTCTTTGAACATCAGCTTTGATCAGCAGATGAAAAGATATGTTGTCAGGTAAGTCATTAATTTATTACTCTGATTTAAACATTTTGAAATAGACAAGTTTTGGGTGTCCAATTGTGTCAAGACTAAAGATCTCTAAATTATAGATTTTAAATATTCAAACAGTATTGCATATAATTAATTTAGACATGTGCACCAAACTTGATACTAAGAAACCTATTATAAGGACAACTTGTTTTACTGGAGATAATGCATGTTAAAATTGTTGATAATAATTATGGTATAATGTTCACTATATCTGTTATACAGATGCCAAGAATGGAAGAAACCTGTTTACTGCTCATCCTGCTGCTCTCAGGTCTGTGATTTTAATATTTTAAACATTTGAAATATAGTCCATGATCATAATGAGATAAACTGATGTCATTTGGGTAATCAGATTACATGATAATTTTTTCAATGAGATATTTATTAACACATTTAACACAAGGACAGAGAAAATCTGCATTTTCTGATACCACAATAGCTGCATTCATTTTAAATGTAAGTTCTTTCTTTTTTCACATTTAGGTTTTTGATTTATTGAAAATTTGGGGGTTTATTTTTGTAATAATAAATCTAACGAACTTCATGTTTTGGCTGCTTCATTGGGGATCAATATGTATCTGCTTCTAGTTGTTTTTCTCCTCGTTCTAAAAATTAACCACATCCTGATGTATTGCTGGTGCTGGTCCTAAGCCCAGATTAAAGGGGAGAGTTTTATCACGATGTTATTTTCAAGTTATTATCAAGATGCCCAAATAGACTGGTTCTTACAGTGGTATAAAATATTGTTTGCGTTCTCTCCGATTTTCTATTTTTATGTTTATCACACTTAAGTGTTTCACATCATCAAACTAATTTAAATTTTAGACAAAGATAACACAAGTAAACACAAAATGCAGTTTCTAAAAGGAAGATCTTTATTATTAAGAGGAAAAAAATCTTGTGTGAAAAAATAATGGAACATGAACAACAAAGTAATTAAGATCTCTCAGGGCTCTAACTTTTTGCCACAGTTGCACTGGTGCATCTAACTTCTTTTCTTAGGCGAACCAGCACAAAAGTTAAGTGCACCCAAATTTTTCAACCGCATTGCTTAACACCGCAGTTTTATGTGTTCACTTTTTTGCAGGGGAAAATTGTTGTCCATACAGACAATATTAATTTGTAAATGATTAACTAACAATCTTCTCAACACAAAGATCTTTATTTGGAGCACAGTTCTACAAGAAAGAGAAGTTACTTAAAAAGTGCTTGTGCTTTAATAATAATAATAATAATAGTAATAATGGATTGCATTTATATAGCACTTTTCGAGAACCTCAAAAGCAGTACACAACAAACAGTTCTACTATTCATTCTCTCACATTCACACACTGGTGGAGGCAGCTACAGTTGTAACCACAGCTGCCCTGGGGCAGACTGACAGAAGCGAGGCTGCCATATCGCGCCATCGGCCCCTCTGGCCAACACCAGAGTGCTTTGGCACTTTTTGGCAATGTTTTGTAGACAATGTTAAACTTAAACTTAATCATCACATCAGCCTCCTCTGACGACCGGTTTGCTGCTGCCTGCCGCTGAAAAGCAGTGTGGAGAGAGGACATTTGGGCAGTGCATTTATTGCTGCATATAATGTTTTCTGGCTTTACTGTGCTTTTTTAACGTTCAGAGGTTGATGGCTCCATGTCAGAGCACTGCCTATGAATTTCAGACAGATCAGGCCTTAACAGAAAAGGTTAGCAATACTTCTTTTCATCTTTTCTTATTACCCACAGCTACATCCACTTCTGTTGGGGTTAGGCTACTCACTAGGGCTGGGTATCATCACTCATTTCTATAATCCATTTGATTCTGATTCAATTTTGCCTCAGACAGCCAGAAATATTATAATTCTGATCATTTATCAGTACTGACACTTGTGAGACTTCATCAGAGGTGTGAGCATCACAGCAGTTTCCTTTGTGTCAAAGTAACTGAGGATAAAACAGAAAAACATGAAGGAGATTTTCCTGGCCTGGCTTTTCATAGCAGATAACCTTAAAAATATACTGCAGTAGATCAAAAACTGAAGAAAACCATGGATCAATAAAAGAAGAAGAAAGACAGTGGCCGATAGCGCTGTAAACAACGGTAGACTGCTGGGTAACAAGCAAGTGAATAATTAAAAAAAACAGAGATTTGAGATGGGAAACTGTTCTTAAAGTACACAGAGAGGGAGAGCTGTGTATGAAGTGTGATTTTATCATGGTCGAAGCAAAACAGCGAAAGGGAATTAATGACGATGTTTATCAAATGTGAAGCGTAGTTTGGATCTTCTTTTGCTGCTTGTTCAGTAAATTTTGGTTGGAGAGAGACAAAACCTGCAGCATCAGAATCTAGCGCAAAAAAGATGTAAACACAAAGCGCGGTCCCGCCCTTGACCATCTCTGATTGGTTTAGTCCAGAGCTTCCAAAATGTGTGGTCCCGCCCCCTAGGGGTGCGCAGAGCCATTGCAGGGGGGGCGCAGTATAAAAAGGAAAGAAAAAAAACCACTTGGACACTGCTAGCATAATTGACAGATTTTTGACGGGCACCCACACAAATACAAAGGAGGAGGTGAAGCATCCCTGAATATGAATTCGAATATTTTTCTTGTAAAACAAAGGCGGCCTAGCAAAAAAAGTTTAAGTTCGGGAACCACTGGTTTAGACCATGATATGGGCATAATGTGTGTCTGTTGTTGACCACACGGAGACTTGCAGAATTGCAGAGACTTTTTTTGTTTTCTTTTTACTCAAACAGCTGCTGGTCGCACCGGTATCACCTAGTATTTTTTTTTTGAGGCACCACTGAAAAATTACACTCAACAAAAATATAAACGCAACACCTTTGTTACTGCTCCCATTCCCCATGGGATGGACGTAGAGACCTAAAATTCATTCCAGATACACAATATAACCATC
>NW_005188096.1:76090-78770 GCF_000239375.1 Pundamilia nyererei | reverse complement strand
GGTCCCGCCCCTGACCATCTCTGATTGGTTTAGTCCAGAGCTTCCCAAAGCATCCTCCCCCCCCGTAGGGGTGCGCAGAGTCATTGGGGGGGGGGGGGGGCTCAGTATAAAAAGGAAAGAAAAAAAAGCACTTGGACACTGCTAGCATATTTGACAGATTTTTGACGGGCACCCACACAAATGCAAAGGAGGAGATGAAGCATCCCTGAATATGAATTCAAATATTTTTCTTGTAAAACAAAGGCGGCCTAGCAAAAAAAGTTTAAGTTCGGGAACCACTGGTTTAAACCATGATATGGGCATAATGTGTGTCTCTTGTTGACCACACGGAGACTTGCAGAATTGCGGACACTTTTTTGTTTTCTTTTTACTCAAACAGCGGTATCACCTAGTATTTTTTTATTTTTATTTTTTTTTGAGGCACCACTGAAAAATTAAGTCTCTACTCTAGAGCCCTGTCTTTCAGTCTGGAAAAGGACAAAAGACTAAAGCTGTAGGCCTCCAGCAAACCAAAGTGAGAGCCATTACACACAAATGGTGAAAACACGGAACAGTGATGAATCTTCCCAGGAGTGGCCGGTCGGCCAGAATTATCCCAAGAGATCCAGTATGTATTCTGAAGGATAGGACTGACATAATGAATTAATCAAATACACCATTAAATAATTAATTAAATGTGGCAATGACTAATTAAAATGATAAATAATTAATTAAATAAATATTTATTACGCATTTAATTAATTAATTATTGACATATTTAATTAATTATTTAATTGTGTATTAATTTAGTTAATTCTGGCAGACCTGACTCCTTCAGCTCTCATCATAAATTTATTTTATCTGTCAGCCTCTCCCATCAACCTCAGGAGGTGGGGTTACCGCTGATCTAAACCAATGAAACCATTGCTTTGGCCTGATGGCCATTTCTTTTGGAAGGTATTTTTGTTTAATAATCAGCGTGACCTGTGTTTAAACTTTATTAAAAGAAATGACGTTGGTGTTTCCGCGAGTTAGTAACTGTTTGCTTTAACTGTACAAAGGTTGTTCGACACTATGAAACACATACGGACTTCATGATGTTCGGCTAATATTTTTATTGTGAATATTAATCATGAGGGTAAAGGGTCCTGTACACCACGGAGCGAGGTCAGCATGTCCACGATATCTTCAGCTCTATGAGTTTCCCAACTCGGTCACATGAAAGTGTTGGCAGCATCAAACTAAACTAACGGTCATCTACGAATTCACGGGTCACATTATTTTAATGAAAATCTTCTCTATTACTGTCAACAATTCCCGTAACATAATACATAATAATAAAATCAATAACATAATCAATATACATAATCAATAACATAATACACTGTAACAGAGATGAATTCATCAGTTTGTCACAGGTCAAAGTGGATGAAATTGATTGGTTGAACAGGTTTTCGTGATCTGTGTTATCTGCATTTTCGTCAGAGACTCAGCAGCAGATTAGAATCCAGTATAATAACTTTTCTTCTTTTTTAAAAATAATTTACCAAATGAATACACATTGCTCCTGTGACAATACCAGGCACTGTTTGCGTAGAGCTCTTGCAGAAACAGAAAGAAGGTGAAAACGTGGCATTTCCAGTTGATTTATGACAGAAACGATCAAACCTGCTAAAAACTTTGAGTTTGTATTCCCTCAGCTGCAGACTCGCTGCTGTTTAAATGTTTGAGAGCGAAGATTAGATACAAAACACACGTCAAACACAGACTACGTAGCCTACACATTTAATATGAGGCCAGCACGTATAGTGGCTGCGTCCTGTTTTAAGATCATATATGTAAGATTGTTGTCTGACCTGTGTCGATACAGCCGCTAAGAGTCCGTGGTTACCATGGTTACTGCAAAAGCAGCTGTGAATTAAACAGCTGACACTGCGGAAATAACATGTTTAGTTTTAAAGACGCCTTCCTGCCTTTAGTCTCATTCATGAGCAGTATTAGTTTTCTTCTCGTTTTTTATGTCACAGAAACACAGAGACACAAGACCAGTCGGAAAGAGATGATCGTTCGGTGAAATAAGAATCTGTGTATGCAACACGTGGAACACGGAGAGTGGAATATGTAAACAAACTGGTTAACGTATAAAAAAACAAACAAACAAACAAACAAACAAAAACTGTTAGGATTGAACACCGGGGCTGTGAGCTTGGTGCACTCTGTCAGCTGACTGTTAGCGGAGATAGTGACATCTCTGAAAACATCTGAGCAATTTTGCAAACATGTTCTATGTTGACAACCTGACCAGACATGTGAAGATTAAGCCACTACATTCGCGGCTAAAACACTATTAAAACTTTATGCCGCCGCCATTGCTACCTGTGATTTGAAATGCATTCTGGGATACCTGGCTGCCACACAAGCAATCAATTATCTAGGATGAACTTACTTTTCACGGCAACCAATCAGATGTTAGAGAAGCTGCAGTGGCATATGTCAGTATAACAGGTTGGTGTTAGGATGCCTGGGTCATCGACCCAGGGTTTTTGAGTTTATATTATTTATACTGTCTAGTTTTTGGTTTCTTTGAGTTCTGTCTATGGCTTAGGTCTCTGTCTTCTTTAGTTGCTCTGTCTCCCCTATCACCTGCATCCCCTTGTCTAGTTCGCGTCTATGTGTATCTTTAGTTCCTATATCCCCGTGT
>NW_005188096.1:72427-73318 GCF_000239375.1 Pundamilia nyererei | reverse complement strand
TGTTTTGTTGTTTTGTCTTCAAAGTAAATGTTTTCATCTTATACTGTAGTTAACATGACAGAAAAGCTTTTATTGTTGCACTTTGAGAGTGAAAATGCACAATACTAACTTACTCACATGCAGCTGTTCACATGTCCAGCTGTGAGGTGTTTGAGGGACGGTTCATTCAAAGACAAAATATATGTGAGAAATTCCTGATCTGTCCACAACCTCTCCAACAAACAGGAACGAGTAGGCAGAGATGATACAAACACATCTTTTTAAAATCATGTAATGCTCTAAATCAACTTACCTCAAAATGTATAAAGCATATAAACATCTACAGCAATATTATGCCACAAACACAGCAGTACTATCAATCCAAAATACTCCATGTCTCCTATAACTGAAGAAAAAAATGGCATTTACTTCCAGGTACATTCTGGTGCTGATACTTCAGGTTTTTGTCCTTTATACCTCTTCCTTGAAGGGCATGAGTCGTAATACACGGTCCAGCTGTGTGTAAATTGTGCTTCATTTGTATAGTTTACACACTCAGCCAGCGGTGGAACTGTTGCTGCAGCTGTTGGCGCTGATGTCAGAAGGAAGAGGATCTATCTATTTAACATTCATGGTGTGAGTAAGACTAAAAACACACCCTCACATAATAAAAGTATTTCTGCTTCTTGTGGTATTTTTGTTAGTATATTGCCAGGGAAGTGTGACTGAAAAGTAATGAGTAAATAAGTGCTAGCAGGATATTGTATGGAATGAGAGGAACTAAATGTAAGGCAGAATTCAGTAAAAAAAAAAGCGAGCTATTTATTTCAGGCTGGGGAAAGTCATTAACAACAAAGTCCAAAAAGGTGAGCAAAGAGAAGACCAATAAAGCATGAGGGAAAAGAGAAACAC
>NW_005188096.1:69442-71262 GCF_000239375.1 Pundamilia nyererei | reverse complement strand
CTCCAGCAGCTCAGGGAGGGGCGGGGCCATCTGCTGCAGATGCAAAGACAAACAAGAAGCTCAGCTTCTAAACAACATCACCTTGAAGGCTCAACTTCTTCCTGGTGGTTAATGTGAAAGAGAAACATTTCTATTTTTCTCATCACGATGTCAATTAGACCTGTTTGTCACCTGCAGGTTCACCAGGAGGACAGAGCGCGTACAGATGAGGTCATACTAAATCTGCTGCACTATCACTTTTTCTTGTGCTGCTTGTTGTTGTCACTGCTGCTGCTGGTGGTTTTTTAATCTACAGAAACTGTAAAGGAGAACGGAGTAAGCCTCCTGCCGAGCAAGGACACAAACTGTCCTAGATGTCTCCTCATTCAGATGTCAGCACCTCCATCAGTGAGCTCTGTTATGTGTAACGCATATACACTAAGATATACTTCATCACTCCCCAAAGCAACAACAGTAAAGACTTTCAAAAAAGAAAACCAGAGTAGAAGAAGCTCTTTTACTGGTCAGGAGGGGTCGCCACAGCTACACGTGTTTAGCACATGAAACTAAACATGTTTGATTTGGCAAACCAAAAGGATTTGTGTCACTTTGGAGAAGAAACACTGCAGAGAAACTTTAAACAAACTAGTGGAGAATCAGTATTAGAATATGATAGAAATCACTTTAAAAGAACCTGAAGATAAATAAATAAAACTCTAAATAATATTACTTTGAAAACTGAGTAAAAAGCTAAATAAAAACAAAAGAGTGACATAAGGCTACATTTGCCCAATGTGAACGACTAAAATAAAACTTTATAGATCTGATCAGAAGCCATTGTTGCTTTTGTTCAGCAGTGCAGAGTATATGAGGCATCATCAGCAGGAGTCGACTGAACAGTGAAATGCTGTTATGACCTGTTTATAAGTCCTCATTTCTCAGTTTGCACATCTCCGACTCCTCTTCCTCCCTCTCATTAGAGATGAGAGCTAAATAGCTGAGGAAGAAACAGGAAGGAGAGACAACAGATTTTGATCACACTGAGAAATCCGCCGCTCAAAGCTACACTATAAAAGTGATGTCTGGATTTATGATCTAAGATTTTTGGATGCTCATGATATTTTTTTTGCATTAAATATGTTTTTATCATCACTTTAAAGACAGAGAAAGGGTATATGAGTTGCATTACACATTCACTAGAATGCATTATATTTGATTTCTCATTTAAAAAGACTTTAGAGCTCTGTCTGCTTGATCAACGTGGCAGTAAAATGTTGACTTTTATTTCACTTTATTGTCTCCTGTGCTATTGTATACATGTGTTTCTAGTACACATATGTTTGGGTATCTATTTACCAGATCTATCTGTCTGTGTGCTGTAAATAAGTTCACATCATGGCAGCGTGACCGGCATCAGAGTGTCTTTTACTCGCTGATGGAAACAATGACGAGCTGTTTTTTCATTTTATCATCACAGTCAGTGTTCACGTGACTCAAACTCGGGTTGGGATGTCATCGATCAGGCCTGATGGTTTGTTTTACACACATCTGGTAGTTTGGCAGCTTAGATTTTTATACTGATGTCTCTAATTATTATTAGGATTGTTGTTTTAATTTTGAAAGTTAAAAAAAACATGCTGTGATGGGACAATAGAGAGGAATTGACAAACTCTGCTAAGTAAAACAATCAACCCTAACCTGATCGTCATTCACGAATTAGAAGAGGTGAAAATGTTTTCACATATTTATTATCTCTTAAACTCAGTTGGTCTCAGTGAGGTTCTTGGAGATTTGGATAGAAAGCGGTGACATGTTGCAGGAAAGCAGAAAATGTCATAATG
>NW_005188096.1:66348-67692 GCF_000239375.1 Pundamilia nyererei | reverse complement strand
GTCACAGCAGATGACATTAAAGTAGATCAAAAATCTTCATTCCTGATGTGAAAAATAAAACACAGTTCCTCTGAGTGGCGATGGTTTAGGACATTAAGTGCGTTTATTACCTGCAGCAGGAGGTATTAGGCTACACCCCTGAGAGGATTTCACACACCTCAAGGAGTCAGTGTGGGTTTAGGCGCTTAGAGCGTTAAACCTGCAGGCAGGAGGTGATGGGAGTCAATCTAGTGTGGGAGATTTGTGCTTCTCTTGGTCCTGCGTTGGTGTAAATTTATTGCATTTACAGGTTTTTCATTCTCTGAATTTATTTAAGGTTTATTTTGACAGTTTGAACAATTATTTATTTAAACACCTTCATACTTGGTGATTTAAAGTTGCTGAATGATGCAGAAAGAATCTCTGATGTTAATATCTGTTTGCTCCTTTAGACCGATGGGAGACAGCGATGACGATTTGGATCGGAGGAGGCGGGACAAGTTCAGGCGGGAACGCAGCGACATGGAAAGGTCACGAGAGCGCGAGGAGAGGAGGAGAGACGACTGGCCCGACAGGTGGGAGCTGGTGACTATTCCGATCGTTAAGTTATTCGTTTTTAATCCGGAGAGAAAGATCAGTCGAGCCGACGCATCTGACAGTCAGAGTTCAGCCTAAACCTACAGAGGCTCATTTACTGCATCAAACTGCTGCAGAGCTGCTGTCACAGAGAGGCAGCTGCTGCCATCTAGTGGCCTAGATGTAGTAGTGCAGTGATGTGGTCCTTTGTTTAACATTGAAAAGTTTCCCACACAGCTGTATTCTTCATGCATGCCGTACTTATCCCTAATCACATCTGACACATTTGTTTCAGAGTTCATACAGTTTGTTATCCAGCTGTAAACATCTGTCCTAACATCAGCGTATGAATGAGACATGTTATTGGAAACTGAGTCGTCAGGATTTATTATGGCTGAAGAAAGTCGCCCACTTCATCCCGACAGGTTTGTCCACTGTGTGATGTCAGCTCTCTGTTTGTTTCAGGGACTGGGACCGTGGCCGCGAGCGGAGGCGGGACTATGACCGCGGCCGCAGAGAGAGGTTTTCTCCGCCCAGACACATCAGCCCTCAGCACAAACGCATGAGGAGAGAATGGTGAGGCCTGTGTGCGAGAAGCAGCTGCAGACTTCAGGTTCTCCTCCGTGTTCCTGCTGTGATTAATAATTCTCGTTTCACCCTCAGGGACGACCACAGGGGGGAGCCGTACCGCTACGACCTGCCATACGGAGGCGGCGGGGCTCCATTTCCAGGGGCGGGGCCTCAGGGCTGGCACCCAGATTTTCCTCACCTTCACCCACATCATGGAGG
>NW_005188096.1:54698-58434 GCF_000239375.1 Pundamilia nyererei | reverse complement strand
ACTAAAATACTCAATTTTGCTCTACAAGGGCCTGATATCCACTTACGAGGACATCATACTGCTACTGTTCTATTGAAATTTTAAACGTATATCCTCATACGTGGCTCTTATTGTTCTTAGAAACAAAAATCAGGTAAAAAGAAAAGCTGGTAATTCTTTGTTTTTACGTTCATCAGGTCCCAATGTGCCTAAATATCAAAGAGAAATTAAAAATGCTGCCGTGGAAGAGTTTGGGTCTTAGGAGGTTCAAGTTAGAACACACCTGTGCACATCATCTGGCTCTCTGCTAACCTCCTTCATGTGTTTGCAGCTGTGTCGCAGATACGCAGGCTTCCTGCGGGTGGCGCTGTCGGACCCTCAGCCCGAGAGGAGGTGAGAACAAAAAAGTGCAGTCGCAACACCTGCATTAGCTCCTCCCAGCTTCATCTGCCATTAAAGGACTGATATGTAAAGTGTAGCAGATTGTTTAGTTGTTTATAAATAAACCAGATCTATTTATATATATATATATATGTGTGTATATAGGATAGGACATCAAACACACCGTGTATTCTTATCAATGCATGAAACATGCAAGTTTATAATCTGTTGTCCTTCAGTAAAACGTTCCTTGAAAGCGTCATTTCACTTGTCGTTTGCATTTATACAGGAAGTCAGGTCTTTAGCAGCGTCCTCCAAAGAAAAACGATATTCTTCTCTAAGCAGGACGACGCTGTTACTATAGTTCAGGAATCACATGAAGTTTTGTCCTGAAAGCACCAATTTTAATTATTTCTCCAGTAAAATTAGCATTTTCTAGCATGAATATGAACAACAATACAGTTTCACCACTCAACACTGCGCCGCCTGTGGATCGAGACGTATTCACGTGTTTAAGGCGCTTTATCTAAGAACTGCCACCACGCTTCTTTTTTTTATTGAGCGGTTTTAAAAGCATGGATTTGGAAGCGTTGCTCTTTAAACTGAGCTTCAGTAAATATTTGTGCTACAGGTTCTTCAGGCGCTGCTGGGTGACCTTTGACCGCAGCGTGAACATCAAGGAGACGTGCTGGAACCTGCAGAACATCCGGGTACACACACGCACACACACACGCACACACACGCACACACACACACACACACACACACACACACTGGTGTGTCAATGGTGATTATAACCTCCTCTATGCTTTCTGCAGCTCAGAGACTGTGAACTCGCTCCGGTGGTGAACAGAGATCTGTGCCGGCGGGTTCGCAGCGTCAACGGTCTGACGCACCACAAACCGGTGGTGAGGAACGACATCCGACTGTCGGCCCGACTCGTCCACAGCCTGGACCAGAGAGGGGAGCTGTGGACCGGACAGGTGCGGTCTTTAAATGTGCTCAGGCTCAAGGGTTCAGAGTCAGAAGCACCAGTCAGTCAAACACTATCTGGGCACTGCATTACCCATAACCCCCTCACGACTGACATCATTCCTCTGTGTGTGTGTAGATGGAGACCAACCCCATCCTGAAGAACATCACAGATTACCTGATAGAGGAAGTCAGCGCAGAGGAGGAGGAGCTCATCGGCGCCTCTGGGTTCAACACCGATGACGCCGGTGACGCCAAGGACCCTGCCTCCTCTGACGTCACCTTGGAGACAGATGATAAGCTATTGAAGGTGGGAGGAGCTTCATGTAGATCAGGTGCTGCCTGCTTCATGTAAGCGTGTATTTACACGTGTGTGTGTGTGTGTGTGTGTGTGTGTGTGTGTGTGTACAGGTGCTGGACCGCCTGCTGCTCTACCTGCGTCTGGTTCACTCTGTTGATTATTATAATTTCTGTGAGTATCCCGCCGAGGATGAGATGCCACACCGCTGCGGGCTGATCCACGTTCGAGGACCCCTGCCTGTGGGCAAGATCACTGCAACTGAGGGTACGCACACGCATACACTGCAGATCAGCCGTTCATGGTATATTTCTAGAAAAACAGGTTGTGGTTTCCTAGAAACCAGAGACGCATAAAGTCCTTCTCACCTGTGAATTTATGGAAAATTTCGCGGGTTGATGATCTGTAACTCGAATACATCACAACGTGTTTTAGTTTATTTAATCTCAACACTGAGGCGTTTAGGGAACATCTGTATACTACAGCTCCAAATACACGGCTGCAAAGTTGACGTTAGTGTTGCTGTGCTCTGATTGGACAGTGAGTGAACACCAGCGGATGTGCGAGGAGCGCCTGGCTCCGCTGCTCTCGCCCTCTGAGACTCTGAGTGAGGAAGAAGCGACCAGGCTGGGGAAGAAAGACCCGGAACAAGAGGTACGACACACCGCCCGCCAATAGATGTGTCCCACATGTGCAAAAGAAAAAGAAAAAAGTGCTACTTCCTGTTCCTTTCACAATAAAAGCCCTTCATATTATCCAACTACTGACTTTGAGATTATTAGACGACCTCCTGATCTGCAGCTTATCACAAAACGATTCAGATCAAGTCTTGTCTTTGATTTTACAAGTTCTAATTTTGTTTTCTTAATTATTCCTCATCAACTACAAGAAAATGTTTTGGAAGAAGGAAGTAAATTCTCATAATTACTCATTAAAACAAGAAAAACACATGCAATGTTACCTTTTTATTATTATTATTTATTTATTTATTTTGCTGTCAAAATAAAATTAAACATTGTATTGTCGGTGTGTGTATCTCCACTTTAAGTGTCGTTAATTCAGGATTGTATTCATAATTCATTTGGCATTTCAGAAATTTAAAAAAACAATAGAGATTTGCAGCTATAGAAGGAATGACCTTTTAACAGCGTACGACCTTTTCATAGAAACGACCATAAACGCAGTGTGTACATGTGAGTGTAAGACAGTTGTTCCAATGATGAGCTCTCCTCCCTCCTCTGTGTGTCTCACCTGTGCAGGTGGAGAAGTTCCTGTCGGCCAACACTCAGGAGCTCAGCAAAGACAAGTGGCTGTGTCCTCTGAGCGGGAAGAAGTTCAAGGCTCCCGAGTTTGTGCGCAAACACATTCTCAACAAGCACGGCGAGAAGGTCACTGGTGTCCGGCAGGAGGTTGAGTTCTTCAACAACTTCTTGTTGGACGCTAAAAGACCTGCCCTGCCTGAGAACAAGCCCCTCCCACCGCCTTCACCAGGTTGTGCCCCTGGGACTCTGTTTTGCCTTCTATTCACGTTACTGTTTTTTCTTTTCTGATGCGTTTCCTTCTCTCCGCCTTTAGCCGCTCCTCCGGGTTTACCAGGATTTCCCGGACAGTCGCCGCAGCAGCAGAGCCTTCTGGGATATCCGCCTGGAGTCAGACCACCCATGCCCGGTTTCCCAGGTATATATAAACACAAACATAATAGAATTTAATTAAGTATTTAAAATGAAAAAACCTCAGCTTTGCTTTTTCAGTGCAGTGATGCAGTCGTTTAAGGTGTATGTGTGTGTGGGTGTTTTAGGTGGCGCACTCCACCATCCACCAAACCAGTTTGGAGCTGGGCGGGGTAACTATGACAACTTCAGAGGTCATTTAGGAGGCGGCGGGGGGTTTTCTGGGAAACAGCGAAACAGCAGGTAAAGAACATGCGCTGTGACGACAACACAGTGGAGTGTATGAATCACATCAGTTATCTCATTGTGTGTGTGTTTGTTTGCAGGGGCATGCGAGGCGACCCTCGCTCCATCATCGAGTACAGAGACCTCGACGCTCCGGACGACCTCGACTTCTTTTAAGCACCAGAAGCCCCAAGATTGTTTTTTTTTTTTT
>NW_005188096.1:51296-54391 GCF_000239375.1 Pundamilia nyererei | reverse complement strand
TAAAACTGAAGATGTAAACACACAAACTTAATAAGTGAGAATTCGTGAAGTTTCTCTCTGTTGCGATGTTACGTTTCAAACCCTTTGAAGTGCCTGTGTGCTTTTGTGTTATGTCCTAGGTCACTGGACAAGGTGCAATACATAGATGATGTCCACACACGGTGACCAACAGCGCACACTCCACTAGTGCAGTTGCATAAACACAACATGTAGATTATGTGCTCAGAGCACCCTGTATGAAATAGGTGAGGCGTTACTTGAGAGCTAAAACAAAGTGGTGCTAATCTGCTGTGATCAATGTTTTCTACAGTCACTGGTTGTGATATTCTAGTATGTAGTTTATTTATTATACAGTTGTGATAAGTTGAATGCTTAATTATTTTGGTATAACTGAGGCATAAATGGTCCAGTAAACAAACTCAGTATTATTGATTAAACAATACAGTCACAGTGTAATCTTATGTAGATCAAAGTGGTTTACAAAGTCAAATATGTGTGTACACAGCTCTACGAACACGAACAGGCTTCTGTGTCAGGCTGGAAACTGAAAAATTTAAACCGCCTACTTTTAAATTCATGAATATTTAAAGCGATTGGTCTACAGATGTGACAGTTTTTGTTTTCCAAGTGTAAAAATGTTCAGGGGAGAGTTGATGCTTATCTCCAAAAGTCCACGGTGAAATAATGGCAGTGAGTCAGGCTTTGGGCTCAGACTCCTCTCACCTAAATAAGTCTAGATCAAAAAGTAATCATCTGTTCTCTTATGATTCCCATAATTCTTTTTAACAGGCTACTGTGCATGAGTGGCGATGGTGAGGGGGGGAAAAGCACGATGCACACATACTAGGATGGTGGTGTGACTGCAAGCTCAAAAGCTTTACAAGGAAAACCCAACTTTGCCATCCTGGGAATTTCATCGATATCTAGTTCAAAACTACAATGATTACCAAGGAGGCACTCGGGTCCGTTATACTTCAGACACACGTGGTTCAGAGCGTCTCACCTCTACACACTTTCACTAAGGTGCAGTCAAACCAGGCGTACATGGATAACCACCGCACACAGAAGGTCCCATCACCAGGGTTCCCAGTCATGCCCACTTTGGGCTTTCAGCTTCTTAATAGGGAAAACATCCAAAAAATGAAAAAAGTCGCCCTCTGTAGTTACTGCAAAAACACTGGTTCTCTGCAGCTACAAGAGGACCTCCTGCCAGTGGTGTGACACAAAATTAAGAATTTTCACATTATTCAGAAACAAAATGTACAAAACACAAAATAAACTGCATCTCCAATGTAGAGCAAATGAATGATCTATTTAATCTATTAGCTAAACCGCAGTTGGCAAAAGAATAGATGTTCTGTACTTGAATTAAGGTAAAAAAAAAAATACCACTGTTAAAAAATACTCTAGTAAAAGTTGTAGTACTGGTTCAACTTCTTTACTCAAGTAAAAGTACAAAAGTACAGCTCTGAAATGTACTCAAAAAGTAGCTCTTTAGAGGACGTTTCTATTTTTGTGCAAAGCTAACTGAACCTTGTGCTTTATTGACATAATGATAAAATAAGGAACAGCTGTGGTCCACTCTTGGGCTCTGGCAACTTTCACTCATCCCTGTTCAAGGTGGCAAAGATCACAGGCTGTTAAGTATTGCAGACTGAATTCATTTCCCCTGGCAATCGCTTACTATGTATATCTGTTAGGGGGTGGTAAGTAGGATCCTCATGTATTATCTACAATTTGGTGTATAGTAGGGTGGACGCTGGATGACTATTTTCCCTCTTGTGTTACAGGCCTACACACTGCACTATCTTGTTGTAGCCTTGTTGTTGCTTTTCAATCATTTATGGACTGGCATTGTTCCTTGTTTTATGGTCTTTTTTTTTTTTACTCTTAATTGTTTGTTATATTTTAATCGTGCTTTTAAAAGCATGGTGGCACGGTGGTTAGCACTGTTGCCGCACAGCAAGAAGGTCCTGAGTTCAATTCCAACACTTTCTGTGTGGAGTTTGCATGTTCTCCCCGTGTTTGCGTGGGTTCCCTCCGGGTACTCCGGCTTCCTCCCACCGTCCAAAGACATGCAGCTTGTGGGGATAGGTTAATTGGATAATCCAAATTGTCACTAGGTGTGAATGTTCGAATGAATGTGAGTGCGAATGGTTGTCTGTCCCTGTGTGTTGGCCTTGCGACAGACTGGCAACCTGTCCAGGGTGTACCCTGCCTCTCGCCCTATGACAGCTGGGATAGGCTCCAGCGCCCCCCCCCCGCGACCCTGAAAAGGATAAGCGAATGGATGGATGGATTTTAAAAGGGGTTGATTTTCCTTTAGTGGAGGCACAGCCGCTTGTTGCGGTGGGCTACGCACTGTCACAGAGAGTAAAATGACTCATCCTACAGAAATTACTATCTCAGGTTTACTAGTACTAGGCTTACTAGTACTATCACACCAGTGAACATCCAGGGTTTGGACATTGAAACAGTGGAGTACAACAAATACCTGGATGTTCACCTCTATAACAAACTGGACTGGTCCACAAATACAAATGCATTCTGCAAAAAGGGTCTAAGCTGTCTCCACCTGCTACGGCGGCTGAGATCTTTCGGGGTGAACAGGACTCTCCGAAGGACGTTTTACGACACTGTGGTGGTGTCTGCTATTTTCTATGCTATGGTCTGCTGGAGTGGTGGAATGGCAGAGAGGGACAGGCTTAGGGCATCGGGGGATTCCCCAGGAGCATCTTCCTTGGAAGGCTCAACCCAGGGTAGCGGTCATGGCCTATTAAGGGCTCTGTTGGCTCTTAGGTGACGGTCTCCTTGCGGCTGCGTGCAGCGGGGCTAGGGGAGGGTCTGTGCTGATGGACGTGGGTTACTGACCTGGTAGCCTGGCTGCCCCTGGGTGGGTTCGGGATGGGCATGAGGTTCTTGGGCACTCCGTCTCTGGGTTGGGGCCCTGGCTGGGTCTTGGGGGCTTGGGTACTGGTTGGTGTGCTGCCGGGGTTACAGGGAGGCTGTTACATCTTGCAGGAGCTTTCCGCTCTTCAGGAACTCTCTGCAGGAGGGGGAGATACAGGAGAGGTGAAGGAAGATCTCAGCCTGGG
>NW_005188096.1:40928-49063 GCF_000239375.1 Pundamilia nyererei | reverse complement strand
GTGGGGGAACTTGCACAATCGGTGGCTGACTAAATACTTTTTTGCCCCACTGTATCATTGTGATGTTGTTTACTCTATTGCTCTCCTTTTCTTCTGCCTGTTATCTATTGTTAGCTAGTTTATTGTGATGGTGTTGTTTTTATTATGCTGATCTTTGTTGTTTGTTTTCTCTTCTGGTTTTTTATCTCCATACAGGTGATCCAGGTGTTTTGTTTGTCTTTCTTTTTTTTCTTCCCCCGTTTCTCACCATCTCTTCTCCCCTCTATCTTTCCTTCTCTCCCTCTCTGTCTTTCATCCTTTCTCCCTGTCCTATCCCCCAGTCATGTCTGTCTCGTCTTTAAAAAAACGAAAATAAAATAAATACATAATTATAATAAAGGTCATCCATCCATCCATCCATTCGCTTCCGCTTATCCTTTTCAGGGTCGTGGGGGCGCTGGAGCCTATCCCAGCTGTCATAGGGCGAAAGGTGAGGTACACCCGGGACAGGTCGCCAGTCTGTCAAATTGACCAATATGGACCATGATGATCCACTTGGTAAAGTAAATCCACTTGGCATCTTTCTTGACCTTCAGACAACAATTCTGATGGTTCAAGATCCAAACGGGACAGGCAAAAAGGAAAAAAAGGAATGGCAGAGAGGGATGGGGATACTTGACAAACTGGTCAGGAGGGCCAGCTCTATCCTGGACTGTCTGCTGCAGTCCACCAAGCAGGTTGGGGAGGAGAGGATGTTGTCTAAGCTAACATGCATCATGGACAACAGCTCCCACCTCCTGCATGAGACTATTAAAAATTCATCTAAAAAAATAGATTTAAAAATGTTTTCATTTAAAATTAAATTATTAAAATATAAGTTACTTTAGTAATGTTTGAATACATTAAAATGATTAAAAAAATATTACATACATGAATTTACAAATGCATTATTTATTGTACAAGTCATTATTTATGCACAGAATTCTTTATTTTGATGTGTGTGGCTCGCTAGATTGGCCAGACGGAATGCACTTCTCAGTAAAGAGAACATGACGGCACACCTGGAGTCATAATGTCATAATTCATTTTCCAACAGGACGACAAACTCACATATACAATCAAGATAATAAAGGAATGACTTTAGGACCACTCTGTGAATGTTCTTCAGTGGCCCAACCAGAGCCAACCAGGCTTTAACCCAAATGGGCATCTCTGGAAGGAGCTGTGAATTGACAGTCTGATCCAACCTGATGAGGTTCTGCAAATATGAATGGTAGAAATGGTGGAAAAATACGTGTGTCAAAAAATCTGTATAGTATATAGTTCAACACAGTTGTTGCTACAAAGTGAAAGTTGAGTTGACTGAAACAGCTGTTTTTAAAAGTTAAAAAAAGGGGTTTTTTGAAGTTTTATTTTAAAAAAAAAACTGTTTTAAAGCTGAAGGCAGGCTGATGTCTGAATTTTACAGTAGCCTGAAATATGAATGAAGCAACATTAGTCAAAGGAAAGAAGCTCCACCTCTTACATGATTCAAATGCGACAAACCAGGAAACAGGATGTTCTTCGTCCTCAGTAAAGAGAGACGCACAGACGATCAGACTGAGCTCAGACCAAACTAGCAGCTTCCTCTGAGTGAGTCCAGCTACAGGAGAGAAAAGTGGAAAACTCCAACACTGCTGCTTCAAGCTGCTGACGCTCCACACACTGAATGTGAGTTTGAGCAAGAACACGACTCAAAGGAAGTTTCAGTGAAGGTGGTAGAGGAGGGAGGGGAGCCAGGACTGACTGTACTTCCTGTCTGCTGTTTTCAGCTTCACTCACAGACTCAATGGCTTCCAGCTCAGAGGAGGCTCTCTGCTGTACGGTCTGTCAGGAGGTCTTCAGAGATCCTGTTCTTCTGTCATGTAGCCACAGCTTCTGTAAAGACTGTCTGAAGAGATGGTGGAGAGAGAGACCAACACACGAGTGTCCAGTTTGTAAGGAATTATCAGTTTATGAACCACCTTTAAACCGAGCTTTAAAGAACCTGTGTGAGTCGTTCTTACAGGAGAGAGATCAGAGAGCTTCAGAGGCTCTCTGCAGTCTGCACTCTGAGAAACTCAAACTCTTCTGTCTGGACCATCAGCAGCCAGTGTGTGTCGTCTGCAGAGACTCAGAAAAACACACCAATCACAGATTCAGACCCATCGATGAAGCTGCACAACAACACAAGAAGGAATTTCAGGAAACTCTGGAGCCCTTAAAGAAGAAGTTAAAGGTTTGTGAAGAAGTTCAAGTGAAGTTTGATCAAACAGCAGAACACATTAAGGTCCAGGCCCGACACACAGAGAGGCAGATTAAGGAGCAGTTTAAGAAGCTTCAGCAGTTTCTAGCAGAGGAAGAGGAGGCCAGGCTGGCTGCACTGAGGGAGGAAGAGGAGCAGAAGAGTGGGATGATGAAGGAGAAGATGGAGGCTCTGAGCAGAGAGATAGCAGCTCTTTCAGACACAGTCAGAGCCACAGAGGAGGAGCTGAGAGCTGAAGACGTCTCA
Organism: Pundamilia nyererei; assembly: GCF_000239375.1. Classification (NCBI taxonomy): domain Eukaryota; kingdom Metazoa; phylum Chordata; class Actinopteri; order Cichliformes; family Cichlidae; genus Pundamilia; species Pundamilia nyererei. The sequence continues at coordinate 46,554 of NW_005188096.1, read as the reverse complement.
TTCCTGCGCAACTACAAGGCTGCAGTGGAAAGAGTCCAGCGCTGCCCCCTGCTGGATGATCCACAGCTGCCCTCAGGAGCTCTGATAGACCAGGCCAAACACCTGGGCAACCTGACCTTCAACATCTGGAACAACATGAAGGACATGGTCTCCTACACTCCTCTCATTCTGGACCCAAACACTGCAAATCCAAACCTCATCCTGTCTGAAGATCTGACCAGTGTGAGACGAGGAGGAGAGAAGCAGCAGCTTCCTGATAATCCAGAGAGGTTTGAGAGTTATTGCTCTGTCCTGGGCTCTGAGGGCTTTAACTCAGGGACTCACAGCTGGGATGTTGAGGTTGGAGACTGTAAAGGATGGGGACTGGGTGTGTCAGCAGAGTCTGTGCAAAGGAAGCAGCACATATGGGCTGGATTATGGGAAATGGGGCTTGGTTCAGATAAATATTCAGCATGGTCACCATCATCGTTTACTGCTCTCTCAGTAGAGAAGAAGCTCCAGAGGATCAGAGTGAATCTGGACTGGAACAGAGGAAAGCTGTCGTTCTCTGATCCTGATACTAACACACACATACACACCTTCACACACACTTTCACTCACAGGATGTTTCCATTTATTGAAACTGGTGGTAAAGTGAAGGTGTGTCCGTTGAAGGTGTCAGTGTCAGTGCAGCAGATGAGTTGAGGATGATGATGTTTCTAATGTTTTTTCCTGTCAGTGAGTTGAAGCTGTTAAACTGCAGCTGTCCTCCTGCTGCCTCGTTGTTCCAAAGCTCTTTGTTTCTCTTTTAGTTTCACTGTTTCTTTCTGTTTCTGCTGTCCACCTTTTCACATACCATGGTAAGAAAAAAAAGTGAAAGTAAGTGAAACAACTTTAAACATAAACTGAAAGGAAGCTGAACTGAAATTAAGAAAAAAAAAAACCTAACCAGTGCCATAGTTATTCAATACCAGTGATTAAGTATACATCAAAGTACAGAAACTTGACTTTTCAACTCTCACATTACCTTAAATGTCATGCATCCATGGAAGTTTCACTTACTGTTTTTTCCATATTATTTCCAGCTCTGCCATCTTATTTTAGAAATCCTCTATCTTTGCATGATGTACAGTTTAAAATAATCAGTTTGTCTTGTATGGAGCCCTGGTGCCATGGAAAGGTGGGCAGGAGAAGTGATAACGAACAATGAAAAGAGAAATGTGGTGCACTAAGACTCAACACCACATTGCACTAGTCTCTTCAAAGTGTGATGCCAGATGTTTGACAAAATGTTGAGAAGATGTGCATCTTACTTCACCACTTTTTCTCACCCTATTGTTTCATGTGTGTCATTTAAATAAGAACAGATGTGAAAATTATCTCATCATCACATTTCTTTCCATTGTGTTTTATTAGGTGCTTAATAAATAAAGTTGGATTGGATATTGAATCTGTAATGACCAACATGAATACCACTGTAAAAACGCAGCTATTGATCAACCCATGTTAGTGTCATTCAAGTATCTAGGGTGGAACATGCAGCTCTCCTCTAGATAAATCTGGTACGCCACCTGAGTTTTAATCCTCAGAACCCCGTGCGCAGTAAACTGATAGTAAATTCTATCAGTGTATGTGTTGTACCTTACATCATACGAATTTCCTCCTTCAGGCTCCTTTCACTGATTTGAATTGCCTCACAGTTTACAGAGAGGAACATGTGTGAACATGTCAGACCTGACACTCGCTCCTTCCTCAGTTCTGCTGTTAATCTGCTGTTGAGCTGTTAGTTTGCTTCTCTTGCCAGAATTTTGATTCTTTGTGAATAAATTATTGTTGACTGTAGAAGATCACCCTGGGATTGAAGCTTCAGAAGCAGTCATTTGCCCCACTCAATCAATAGCCTATAAAATTAATTACTTTTTATTTTCTCATATTTTCCTGAAAAATAGTGATACGATCACTCATTTTGTCCTCCTTGTTTAGGATTTCTATGAACAAAATAAAATCCTCTCCTTGGATTACTTATCCCAGTGTACCTGAAGTAAATAATAATAACTCATGATAATACTGAAGGCTGCTATACAACAACGAACATTATATGCATTTCTGTGTAAATAAACCATGATTTAATCACACATGCTATGAACATCACCAGAGGTGATTTTAGGTGAACGTGGTGGAAGCCAAAATTCTAAAATCATTCACTGAAGGATTTTCATGCATGTGGACCAACTGTTATGTGTGCTTCAAATAAATAACCAACAGACACTGAAAAGCAATGAAAACAAACATCTTGATGCATTCTCAATCATCCAGGTAAGTAAATCTCCAAAAGTTGATTCTGTTCATCTGGACATAGCATAACGTAGCGTTATGTGGGAGAAAAGTTTCGTCACTCATCCAAGTGACTTCTTCAGTCTCAGCTGACTGCAGGTTTCCCCAAATCTTATAAACAGTTTTATAAACTGTAAACCACAAAACGCTACGTCCAGATGAACAGAATCAACTTTTGGACAATGAAAACAAAAGCTTTTAATTCTCACAGTTCAATTAGTCTGACTGTAGTACTTAGTTTGAACGTGCTATCGACCAGTGTTGTTATTGGCAAAAGAGCTGTTTTAAATATTTGTTTCACACTTACATATTAAAACACATTCAAAACGTAAGCAAACAATACATATACAGAGAAGCTGCTACAGAAAGTTTAAAAAGACACATTTATAAACATCTTTGTGTCCAAGTAAAACCTCATGGCAGTATATAAAAGAGGATTCGTCTAGAGTGAGGTCTGAGGTCTGTGCGCTCCTGTATAACATAAAACAAAGTGTGAATGATTTGGACCTCACACATCCACGCTTAAACCAGCGTTCCTCCCTTTCCAGGATGTGTACATTATCATCATTGAAAGAGTGTCCACTGGCCTGTAGGTCTAAAGAGACCACAGAGTTCTGGCCTGACGAGTTAGCTCTTCTGTGTTGTGCCATGAGCACATCCGACAATTCGCATATCAATGATCAAGAAACTGACCTTACAGCCTATTATTTGCCAGTGATACTAGTTTCAGTCATTATGCAAATGTACTCTTTATAAGGTTGGGGAAACCTCGTCACTTGGATGAGTGATTAAAAAGTTTCTCCCACTGAAAACACTACGTCCAGATGAACAGAATCAAATTTTGGGGATTTCCTTACTTGGATGATTGAGCAGAGCATCAAGACATTTATTTAGAGTGTTCTGTGTGACTCTTCTCTTTGCCACTGCAGGATCTTTATATTTGGTAAAATTTGGTTATTTTGCTACAATTAAGACAATTGAAAAACAAGCAGGTACATAATAATACACACAATTAGGGCAGAACTGGTAATCTGGAATACTAGGTGTTTAGATAACATCTTATTTCATAGTGTAATTTTGGCTTGTTTTATCCAAAGCACACTCTCTGTTGATTCACTCACTAATTATAGTCACAGCATTCACTCACTGTGTCTTTTGGGATTTTCTAGTTTAGCATAGCTTATAGCCGACTTGCTAACAGCATGCTTTTCACCTGTCTCTTTCTCTGCACTTTCCTGCTCTTTTATTTCAGATGTTTAGTTACGCCTTGGCCTCCTTTAGTGTAATAAATGTAGTAATAAATGTTTTGTGTTTTTTTTTCTTCTTTGGCTCTCAGAGGAGGCGGATGCACTTTTTCTCCTCTCCCTTATCTTCCCTGCTTATGTCCTTGTCTTGTCTCATGTTTTTTTTTTTGTATTCTCCCTGGAACATTCTCTCACAGTCTGTTCTCTAAAACCTAAAAGAGGAATTATGGATTGGATCAACTGGTCCCTAAATGCAATTGACACCCCTTTCTCAACGAGAAGTTTGGGCTTGGGTGAGCCTGAGTGCTGAAGATATCTACCTATTCGGAACCATGGTAACAGGGTTCTGGCTGATTGGAGCTGGCTTGGCCCTGACTTATCGAAGAATTAAGAAGAGCGGAACCGGCTGTTCAAACCCCCACAAGGCTGCCCGCTGGGATTGAAACGATGGGAAGAGGCGTGAGTTTGTCAAAATGGGCCCATTGAGTCAGCACGGAGAAGATCTTGGAGAGGCTACGGCTGCTGTGAATACTCAGAATAAGACCTCTGACTGCAGACTGGATACATCTCAGAAGGGCTAGCCCGGAATAACATCTCTGGGTGCAAAATTGGATGACATCTCGGGGAGGCACACTGCCGTGAGTTCTCAGAATTTGGCTCCTTGAGCACAAGAAATGACAACATCAAAGAACGAAAGTATGGCGAAGCTCGCGGATCTCCAACGGGAGATTGAGAGACCAGTGTTGGACGGTAGAACTGCTTTGAAATTCATATGAGCTGTTCACACTAAAGTAAAAAAATAACATCACTTATGCAGATACCCCTTTGGCGCCAACTGTGGGCTCAAGGCCGGAGCTGAACAAAACACCCTGATAACAACTGTGTTGACTCTGTTCCTTCCCATTCCATGCAAGGCCACCTGGGTTGGCTGGAAGACTGTTTACTTAGCCTGATAGGGTGAAGGACACTGTCTCAGCTGAACTCAGGACACGCACACACATACATATACTGATACTGATAAGCACTCACCGACGCATCACCCTCCCTATCCCGGATCCAACGCCACCTCCAACGCTTACCTCCCCTCTGATATGGACTTCAGGTCAGTTGGAGGCGCAGTCGAAGATTGCAGCGGTCCCAGATCAGATGTACACACTGGAACTCTTTCCCATGTTGCTTGTCTGTGTTTATTGTGCTATGGTGTGTTGATATCTGTGCATTCCTGTATTATCCTTCTGTGTTACACATTTCGATGTTTTTTTCCTCGCTACCTAGCCTGACTTGTCTCCCCAATGTGATGTTTGTGTGTTGTATGTACGGTCGGCAAGGTCTGTCATCTCGGTTGTGGGCAAAAGACCTGCAACTGACAAATAAAGGCCATCTCATCTCATCTCATCATCTCTCAGGCTATTTGCGGGGGGCCAGGATAATTGAACTGGGGATTTGCACCTTTGAAAAATGGGTACTTAGCCAGGCGCCTATAGCCAGTGAAACGCAGGTAGCGTAGGCCATGTTAACTTTCACACACCAAATTGTCCCACTCGCTGACACATCTACAGGGGGTCAGATAAAACAATTGTTGTACGTGATTTTAACAGCCATGTAGATACTAAAAAAACCACACCATTTAATTTGTTATTAATAACAGTTATTAACCGTCAATAACAGTTATTATCCGTTATTAAACTCAATCTCAAAATCTAAAAGAACCCACCCACCACTTTAATCACACTCTACACTGTATACTGTAGCTCCTCTGAAAAAGAGAGCCTTAGATCAAGAGAGCCTTGTCTCGCTGGTATAACTCTCAAACAAAAGCTTAAAGCAGATAACTCATAAGCTGGAGAAGAAATGGTGTATTACAAATTTGGAAGATCATCACTAAGCCTGGAAACACCGTTTGCTGCTTTATAAAAAAAAAAAAGGCCCAGAACATCTTATTATTCGTCACTGATTGAAGAAAATAAGAACAACCCCAGGTTTCTCTTCAGCACTGTAGCCAGGCTGACAAAAAGTCAGAGCTCTGTTGACCCAACCATCCCTTTAACGTTAACTAGTAATGACTTCAT
>NW_005188096.1:38471-39812 GCF_000239375.1 Pundamilia nyererei | reverse complement strand
AGATAATCCATCCAACCTCACAGGTGTGGCATGTGCTGATTAGAAAGTATGAATATTGCACAGGTGTGCCTTAGTCTTAGACTGCCCAAAATAAAAGATCTCTCTGAAATATGCAGTTTGATCAAACAGCACAATGCTACAGATGTCACAGCTTTTGAGGGAGCGTACAATTGACTGCAGGAATGTATACCAGAGCTGTTGCTTGTGAAATGAATGTTCATTTCTCTATACGCCATCTTCAAAGGTGTTTCGGACAATTTGACAGTACATCCAACCGGCCTCACAACCGCAGACCACATGTAACCACACCAGCCAAGGACCCCCACATCCAGCATTTCCCTGGGGCGTACTGCACAGTGTACGAATGACGCATGAGTCTCATTCTGAATCGCTGGATCCTGGGTGGCAAGAGATCCAGAGCTTGTCTTCCCAGTAAGGAAACGAGAGGTTTGTGGTCCGTTTCAAGACAAAAATGTTTACCAATCAGGAAATCACGAAAACGCTCACACGCCCATCTAGACGCCAGTGCCTCTTTTTTCACTTGTGCATATCGTTGTTCTGTAGGAGAAAGGGACCTCGATGCATATGCCACTGGTCACCATCCTTCTTTCCACAGCTGCAAAAGAACACCTCCGAGACCATAGGATGAAGCATTTGCTGATACTTTAATGTCTCTGTTGGGGTCATACATTGGAAGTGCTTGGGGTGAGGTCAGGGCATCTCGCAATGTTTTGAAAGCTCTCGCTTGGTCAGTTCCCCAATACTATGCGTTCTTTTTGGAAAGAAGATCTCGCAGGGCTTTGTCTTTTTCGGCTAAATGGGGGATGAACTTGCCCACTTGATTCACCATACCCAGAAAACTGCGCAACTCTGACACATTAGTTGGCTCTGTCATTTCTATAATCGCCTCTGTTTTCTTTGGGTCAGGACTGATTCCTGTATCCGCTGTGATGTGACCCAAGAAAGCAACCTTGCTGTGGGAGAGCTCGCATTTTTCAACATTCAGCGTTGTGCCTGCTTTTTCCAATTTTTGCAGTGTAGCACGGAGATGGGAATCATGCTCCTGATGGTTACGTCCCCACACCAACACATCATCAATGTGACACACCACTCCTTTGAGACCCTCGATGACCTCTGCCATCATGCGCTCAAAGTGTTTGGGCGATTAGTTGATCCCAAACGGTAGGCGGTTAAAGTGGAACCGCCCAAAGGGTGTGATGAAGGTGGTGAGTTTGGCAGACTCATCGGACAGGGGAATCTGCCAGAAGCCCATTTCGGCATCCAGTTTGCTAAACACTTTGGCTCCTGCGAGCATTCCGAGCCTTTGTTCAACCGATGGCA
>NW_005188096.1:36270-38075 GCF_000239375.1 Pundamilia nyererei | reverse complement strand
AGCTATTACAGTCACATCTGCTCCAGTATCCAGTTTGAAAGTGATTTTTGCGTCTTTCACTTGTATGATGGCTGTCCACGCCTGGCCGTCACTGGAAACTGAGCCTAGGAAGAAACCTTGCTCCTCTTCCTCCTCAATACTTTGCACTGTCTTGCTGTGTCTGCAGAAGCGCTGGTAGTGACCTTTTTTTCCACATAAATGACATTTTGCATCATTCGCTGGGCACTCAGGTTTCGGCTGTGGAGAGCCTCCGCACTTGTAGCATTTATTACTTTGTCTCTTGCTATACTGCTGTTGTGTTTTGGCAGTTTTATTTTTGAACATGTTGAACTTCGTTTTGTCGTGCTTTTGTATCACTCTGTCAACTGTTTTCGCATTTATTTGCATTACATTTGTTTCACTTCTCAAAGCTGACTGTTGCTTTTTGATTTCTTCTGACTGCCTGGCCATATTTATAGCTTTATCCAAGTCCAAGTCTTTTTCCATCTGCATGTGCTCAGACAGCCTCGTGTCGACCAAGCCCACTACTATTCTGTCTCTTATCAGCTCATCGTGGAGCGGTCCGTAGTTACAGTGCTCTGCTAATGCATGCAAGGTAGTCACGAATGCAGTCTCATTTGGCTCTTGTTTGCGCATATTAAAACGTACGCGCTCATAAACAAAATTTTTCCTGACAATGAAAAAGTTGTGGAAGCTATCTCTCACTTTAGCATAGTCCCGCTGGTCTACATCACTACATAACTCGAGTCCGCACAGGACGTCATCCGCTTCGTCTCCCATACAATATATGAGAGTGTTCACTTGATTTTGCTCCAAGCTCGCAGACAGATTACTTTCCTGATGGAATCTCTTGAAGCGACCCCCATCTTGTCCATTCGTGTGGTTTGGAAAAATCAAAGGGCTTCGGTAGTTGGATGCTCAACGTAGCGCTGGGGGTGCTAGCCGCGGTGCTAACTCCTGCTCTCGGACGATCGTTTACGTCGTCATTCGGCATTTCGTTTCCACCTTCCCCTTCTCCTCACACTCGGCAGATGTATGGAGTCTTACAAGTCACACAGCACTTCTGACACCATGTGTGATTCTTACACTGAATCTGAATAAGTACGCGGGACCACTGTGTGCGGTAAGACCAACTCTTTACTCATTGTATTACCATCTCCCGGCATTCATTGCCAGTGTGTAACACGTAATTACACAATCAAACAATGAACACATACTGCCCATACAACAAATGTACCAGAGACGATTATGAACACCACACATTACACAACCATTGCTGGAACCAGACAAATAATCAGATAAAAGTCTGGAAGAAAATCTGCCAAACAGCTGCACGACTGAGTCACAATTTTCTGAGCTTCAGAAAAGGCTTTATGTTGAGACATGTGAAACTGAAATGGAGCAAAACCTGTTTTATACCTTTGATGTAAAAGAAGGATGACAGTTAAACACTGGAATTAACATACCTGAGATTCAGGTGAAAAGAAACATTTAACAGAAAGGTGCCATGAAGATCCACCCATCACCTGACACACCTGGGAAAAACCAGTAAATAGGATGTTATTCAACGTCAGTAAAGAGAGACGCACAGACGATCAGACTGAGTTCAGACCAAACTAGCAGCTTCCTCTGAGTGAGTCCAGCTACAGGAGAGAAAAGTGGAAAACTCCAACACTGCTGCTTCAAGCTGCTGACGCTCCACACACTGAATGTGAGTTTGAGCAAGAACACGACTCAAAGGAAGTTTCAGTGAAGGTGGTAGAGGAGGGAGGGGAGCCAGGACTGACTGTACTTCCTGTCTGCTG
>NW_005188096.1:33153-34701 GCF_000239375.1 Pundamilia nyererei | reverse complement strand
AAGTGATTCATGTTTCTATTTGATGTGTAAATGGAGATGATTTAGTTTGCTGGGATATGGACTGACATGTGTTGAATGGGAGGAGCAGTTTGTTGTTGTCTTCTTGTCTGTTTATGACAACAATAAATATGTTGTTGAAACAATGATTCATGTTTAACTCCATATATGAAATGGTTCTGATCTTTGAATTCTGTTTGATTAAAGACTTTCTTCATGACACAAATGAGATTTCAGTGTATTAATAGAACTAAATAAGCTCAGAGTTGAAAGGCTGGAGTATTATGTACGTGCTTCACTGTCAGGATCTTCAGGGGGATTTGAAGTCATGAGATAAATTAGTGAAATCAACCATATTCACACGAAGGATGACACTGGATCCGGTTGTACAGTTTTATACCCGAGCAACAGCAAGTATTATTATGACTATCTTCTCCCAGAAGCGACATGGCAGTCTCCCTACAGGTCTTCTCTCCGTTCACGTCTGACCTTGCCTTGTATCTTCTCTTTTCCCTATAAGAAACAGAAAAAGATAACACCTCCCTTGCCTAGCCTTGATTATTAATATTATCTTACTGATTCTATTTATTTTCTAAGATTGGCATATTCTGTTCAAACTCTCTTGGTCCAGAAAATATCATCATGACCAGTGTGATGTGTAAGCATGTTGCAAAAACTGTCATTCTAGGTTAATCGCAATATTTCAGTTCATTCATAGCACTGAATGAAGCTTTTAACCCTCAAAACATGGGATGCCAACACTTTAATAGCACATCAAAATGTGTATATATATACATATATATAAAAGCTTTATTTAATTATTATTTTCCTAACACATTAGCAGCTTATTTAAACTTTACTAGCCACATACCCACATAGCAGACAGCTCTGGCCCGGATCTGGTGTCAAGCCGGCACTGCTGGCTGACTTTGGGGATGGCAGGGTTTATGTCAACCAGATGTGGGCCAGGTCTGGCAATGATGGCACTGTTTATGTGATGGCATGCCATATCTGGCCCGATTGTGGTTTGGTTTATGTGACCCAGTCTTATAGAAATCAGGTCTTACCCAGATCCGGCATCAAGCTGGCACTTCTGATTGACTGGCGTCATGGCAGGGTGTATGTCAACCTGATGTGATTCACTGGCAAATAATAGGCTGTAAGGTCAGTTTCTTGATCATTAATATGCAAATTGTCAGATGTGCTGATGGCACAACACAGAAGAGCTAACTTGTCAGTGCAACTTTCACTGCTATGCAGATGACACGCAGCTCTATCTGTCCATGAAGCCAGATAACACACACCATTCAGTTAAACTGCAGGAATGTCTTAAAGACATAAAGAGCTGGGTGGCCGCTAACTTTCTGCTTCTTAATTCAAAACTGAGGTTATTGTACTCGGCCCTGAAAATCTTAGAAATATTGTATCGAACCAGATTCTTACTCTGGATAGCATTACCTTGGCCTCCAGTAATCCTGTGAGGAACCTTGAAGTTATTTTTGAACAAGAAATGTGCTTCAATGCACATATTAGACAAATATGTAAGACTGC
>NW_005188096.1:30435-32366 GCF_000239375.1 Pundamilia nyererei | reverse complement strand
AGGTTTCTTCCTGTTAAAAGGGAGTTTTTCCTTCCCACTGTCGCCAAAGTGCTTGCTCATAGGGGGTCATATGATTGTTGGGTTTTTCTCTGTATCTATTACTATGGGGTATACTATACAATGCGGCTCGGTTCACTCTGGCACAGCTGACTGCCAACAGAGCCCATGGGCACATCACTGCAGCCCCCTCTGCAGTGCCCCCTCTCTCACACTCTTGGGGCCTCTGGATGCCTGGGGCCTGGATCTCCTTCATGCCCTGGGGGATGGGGCAGATCATTACAAGGAGAAACCTTTTGAATACAAGCCTGCTAATCCACACAGATGTTCACTGTTCATAGGCACAAACTAAACCTTTCTTGGCTGCTACCTCAAAGCACATTGTAAAAACAGTTGTTGGAACCATACTGAATTTAATCAGTGTAAAAAAATACACAGTGCTGTCCTCTATGCTGTTGTATGCTGGGGCAGCAGGTTGAGGGTCACAGATGCCAGCAGATTAAATAAACTGATACACAACACCCATCCCCCAACCCAAGGATCACCAGAACATAACCTAATAGACCTACACCTTAGTTCACAGATATGCTTTGTCTAGACTTTATTTCTGGGATTTCGCACAACCCACCCTGTTTTTCTTTTCCTTCCTCTCTTTCTTTCCCCCCTTTCCTATCCCTCAGCTATGTCTTTCCCATCTGTAACAACTAACAATAAAATAAATAAATAATAACAACAAAGGTCGATCCACTTGGTAAATTAAATCCATTGGGTATCTTTGTTGGCCTTCAGACAACAATTCTGATGGCTAAAGAGTCAAATGGGACAAGTAAAAAAAAGGAAAGATGATTATTGATCAAAGGCCATGATTACCATTTGGGGAATCGCTGCCACCACAGTATTGTAAGATGGTGAAAGATGTACCCTTAGGCCCCCTCCTCGATTCCTTTGTTATTGAAGTTTTCATTTAATAAAGGCTGCAGACAAACTGTGAGCGGTAGCTAACATCCTTTAATAAAGAACAAAACCAAGTTTGGTGAGAGAGCAGCCATAGTAGGGAGCGTGAACGGCAGACTCTCTCTCTCCAAACATTGGTGCCCGGCTTCCTGTGTGAATGTCCCCATTTCCTTACCAGAACCCCACCATCTATCTGACTGCTTGAATAGGGTGTGAGGTAGACACCCCAGTGGCACCAAAGCATTATACAATAAAACATTTTGACCAATACATAAATGAAAGAAATTCCAATACACCCTTTTCACGTAAATGGTGTCCTTGACTTACCACTCAAACCAGTGTTCCTCCCTGTCCAGCATGTGTACATTCTCATCTTTGAAAGAGTGGTGTGGTAGCCGATATCTTTTCTCATGTATTAATCACATATTTTAATCATATCGCTTTAATATAGCAAGATCTCTCCTGACACCAAGTGTGTGCATGCATGTCGAATGTCATCACATGTGGGCCTGAGGTTTTATTGCACCTGCACAGAGGGTGTATTATAGATTTGAAGATTTCCAGACAGCCTGTTTTTAGGGAGGTGACGGATGGTCAAACTCTTTTAAAGTGGCAGAGGGGCAAGGATGAGCTAGACTGAAGATGTAGAGATATATGATACCCACATAGCAAAATTGGTATGGTCTGGATCTGGCCCACACAATGTGCTTACACATGGACCACATACTGCAAAGAATGACGACCCTTTGGTGGCCCAGATCTGGTTTGCCAAAGGTGGCTTACATGTGGGCCAGCACAAGGCTAGCTGCAGACACACTAGTGGCCCTTTGCTGGCCCATGTGTAGATTACCTCTGGCAAACCCGGTCTGGGCCACCAAAGGGCCATCATTCTTTGCTCTATGTGGGCCATGTGTAAGTTGTGTGCAGCCACGGGCCAGTTGCAGACACACTGCTGGCCCTGTGCTGGCCCAGAACAGTTT
>NW_005188096.1:27092-28261 GCF_000239375.1 Pundamilia nyererei | reverse complement strand
AAGCGCTATATAAATCCAATCCATTATTATTATTATTACTAAAATGTGATAAATACATAAAATAAAGAGATTTCAATCATAATCCCATAGAGAGTCACCAGCAAAGGACCCCCACACGATCACACCTTTCACCTTTTCTGTTTTGCACAAAGACACAAAGAACTTTGGTTCCACCAAAGATCTCAAATTTGGACCAGAGCACAGTTTCCACTAGTCTAATATCCATTCCTTGTGTTTCTTGGCCTAAACAAATCTCTTCTGCTTGTTGTTTTCACTGGTAGTGGTTTCTTAGCAGGTATTTCCCACATAGCTGAAACAGTTCTGGGCCAGCACAGGACCAGCAGTGTGTCTGCAACTGGTCTTGTGCTGGCCCATGTGTGGGCCACCTCTGGCAAACCATATCTGGGCCACCGGAGGGCCATCATTCTTTGGGGTATGTGGGACTAGATCGTGGCCATACCAATTTTACTATGTGGGTATCTTCCTGAAAGAATTCCAGCAGAAAGTTTTAAACAACATTAATTAAAAAGTTCAGAAAGTAAAAAGGAGGACAAAGGTTCATCTAGAGCTGTTGTTTGTGTCAGACAGAATTTGATGTTGGTCTGAAAAGTAGCTGCAGTTAAAGTAACTCAGGGGTGGGCAACTCCCGGCCTCAAGGACCGATGTCCTGAAGGTTTTAGACGTATCCTTGATTCAACACAGCTAATTTAAATGGTTAAATTACCTCCTCAAGATGTCTTATAGTTCTCCAGAGGCCTGGTAATGAACTAATCATTTGATTTGTGTGTTGACCCAGGGTGAGATCTAAAACCTGCAGGACAGCAGCCCTTGAGACCTGGAGTTGCCCACCCATGCAATCCATTTAACTTTTACAGGTCTGTAACAATGTGAATCCACCTTAACACCACCTGTGTTTGTGTGACTGCATTACACCCCCACTGCTGTGGAATCTGACAAATAACCAGAACAAAGTCTGAGATAAATCTGCCAAAAAGCTGCACCACTGAGTCACATCTGAGCTTTATGCTGTGATCTGTGGACATGAAAAGTCTGTTTTATAAATTGTGAGCAAGAGGCAGGATGATAGTTTAACTCTGGAATGAAACTAAACTATGTTACAGGTAAAGCAACATTTTTCTCCTCCCCTCACGTCACTCAAATGTAACAAA
>NW_005188096.1:3853-6785 GCF_000239375.1 Pundamilia nyererei | reverse complement strand
GCTGTTAAACTGCAGCTGTCCTCCTGCAGTTTGTCATAAATTTTCACAGGTTTAGTCTTTGTTTATGGAATTTCTGAGCACAACCAGCCTGAGGAGACTTAGTACATCTGCTAATTAACAATGAGTAAACTATTATCATGGTCTTTCCAACAGTAATTCAATTGATTTTACTTATTTTAAATAGTCAGAAAATGTTAATCAATTGTAATTACTATACACTGTTATAAGCGATCTTATCGAGTATGTACTGATTGATCCAATATGATTAATGATAATTTTGTGTATTTATTCATCATGAACATTGAAAGATCTGGATGTGGCATTTTCAGTGGGAGAAAAATTTCGTCACTCATACAAGTGACTTCTTCAGTCTCAGCTGACCTGCTGCGTCCAGATGAACTGAATCAACCTTTTGGATCTGCTTACATGGTTGATTGCGCATGCATGAACATTGCCATATAGGCAGTTGTTGCATGGCCTTGATCAAAATCAAAGTGAGAATTTTAAAGGCAACAAATGTATTTACTAACCATGGAAATGGTCCCACCCTGTATATGGTGTGGCTCATATTATAGTCAGCTATTTATAGTGATTGTTATACATACCTTTTCTGATATTTGTAACCCTTAAAATACCTACAAAACATAAGCCTAAACAGCTTAATCATCATTCATTATAGAGGACCAGAATTTTCACATGCACCAAATAAATCATTTTGTGCTTTAATAATGAATTGTGCAATAAAGTATGCATCAGTAAATTCACTTACAATTTTATTTTTGATTGTTTTACTTATTTAGACATTCAATCTATTCTCTTTCGCTTATCCTTGTGAGGTTTGGAGCCTATTCCAGCCTTCTTAGGGCAAGAGGCAGGGTGCAACCTGGACAGGTCACCAGTCTGTCGTAGGGCTAACACGTAGAGACAAACAACCATTCTGTCACAAAACGGCTGTGTGTAGGCAGGAGAGGACCCAAATGTAAAAGTCACCAAGACGGAATGTGAACTCAAAAATGCAGCTTTATTTGCTAAAAACAAGGCAAAACGGTGCAAAACCAAAGTGGGAAAACTAATAATAAATCATAGATTAAAAACACAGGGAGAATCACACAGCTATCAGGGAGGACGCGAAGCTGAACACAGGAAATACACACATGAGATGATCAGGAGAAGTGGCAACACATGGGGAAAAGCTGAAACAAATGAATACAACAACGTCACAAGGGAAACGTAAAACTAAACACAAATAAACACAGGACCTCTTTCAAAATAAAACAGGAAACATTATGAAATGGACAAGGAAGACTTAACACAGGGATTGAAAACACAAGAGGAAACTAATAAACAAATTAACTTAGGAAACCCAATGAACTTAAACATAAACCATAAACATCAAAATAAACTAAAACTCAAAATGCTGGGTCAAAAGACCCAGGATCGTGACACATTCGCACTCACACCTATGGACAATTTAATTCAATTAAACTATTAATGCAAAACACATTCCAACCATTTTTGAATTCCAATGTAGAAAACAGGTTTTGGAAGTCTTTTTGAGAAGGAATGAAAGTAAATAGATTTTAAAAGCAAATTATAGATACAGTTTTATTCTAGGAGGAGTTTGGGAACATCTGGAGACACACACACACATGAAAATTATAGTATGATGATGTTTAAATCTTGGTGGTTGCATGGGAATTTTGAGATTTTTGGTTTACAATGACAAATAAACAATTTATCAACATGTTGCTTTAACTGTTTATAACCCATAAAGTCATAAAAACACAAAATTTGAGACTTTTTTTTTGTTGCCTGTCCCGTTTGGTTCTTTTGCCATCAGAATTATTGTCTAAAGGCAAAAAAAGATTCCCAATGGATTTACTTTACCAAATGGGCCATCCCAGCTTTGCCGTATTGGTCTATTTGATTCATTTCTGCTTGGCCGTCACCTAAGGATTTACATCCCTGATAAGCAGAAGGAGTCTCACTATCTGTTCAATGTCTCCCATTACAATTACAACTAGTGACAGGAGTGCTCTTACTATAGTAAAGTGAGAAAGTGTTATTACTATAACTAATGTGATATGATTAAATATGTGATTGATACGTGAGAAAAGAAATTTGCCTTCACAATGCACAGAGGTAAAAAATAAACATCCAAAATTCTCCAGAGAACAGGGAGTACATGACAGGAGGCTAACCTACAAAATGAAAAAGAGCATAGGAAATACCTTATAAGTGCACAAAAGGGAAATAGTGAAATCTTTCTGATTGGTTGCAAAATTATTTAACCCTTTCACATTTTACTGTTAAATAACCTGATTTTAAAAAGTATAGTAAATTATTTTGATTGCATTTTTCATGACTGTTGAGAGACATGGGACATAGATTGTGTGCTTTTACTAATAGCAACTTTATTCTTAATCAAAAGAGATAAGGTGAAGCAGTGTGTAAGGAAGACTGTGAATAAGGGTGTTCTTCAGGAACTCACTCTGCAGGAGGGGGAGATACAGGAGAGGTGGAGGAAGATCTCAGCCATTGTCTTGTGTAGTCTGGAAGATGAGCGGATGACGGGGTGGGTGCAGTTTTCTCTGTGGTGGGGTCGGGTGGGCTGTCCCGGGATCTGTGGGGCCAGGCGGCGCTGCTGAACTAGGCCCCGGACCGGATGAGCCTGGGCCTCCTTTCCCTAGCGGGTTGCAGAGTATGGGGGTGCCTACTGGGGTCAGCGGGGGAGCTGGCCCCAGGGGATCCCATTATTGTTTTATGATTGTGGCTTCCCCCCTCTGTCCCCTTCTGGCTGCCTGTGCCTCAATTTTATCCCACAACTTAGACATTCACATTACTCACACTCTTATTACACATACATATAGGATCTTGCGGGTGGGCACGCTACACGGTATCCCATAGACCATGAGGGTGTACACCTCACCCC
>NW_005188096.1:0-2647 GCF_000239375.1 Pundamilia nyererei | reverse complement strand
ATTTTGTTTTCAAACTCCATTGTGGTTTCATTTCACACCTCAAACATTTAGTAAACAATTAAGCAAATACAAGTAATCTGCAATAAATGACAGGTAGTAATAAAATAAACTACTAACTGTTTTACGCTAGGTTCCACACCTACACGTGTATTTTTGAACATGCAGCTGTTTCGTCCACGTAAACGGCGTTTCAAATCACCAAAAACTGAGATTTTTTAAAAATCATTTTTTACGTTTACGTGTGGACGAGGAATACAGAGTTTGTCACACAACGTCAAAGGTATGTGGCTATTTTCACGTCACGCTGTGCGCCACGTTATTGTTTACACGAGATGAATTGCAGAATGATAGATAGAGACAAAATACTGTTAATCTGACCATCTGCAGGTTTTACACGCTTACATACACACAGTTACTGTCCCTCCATTTACAAAGGCAGAGGCGTCACGGTGTGATTATTTTACATGTTGTTGTTTTTTTTCCCCTGTGTAATAATATTCAACATTGTTAGCAATACATTTTTCAAAAAATGCCTCTCTGTGCAAAATGGGTTTAAAAGCATAAATAGCTGTGAGATCCTGTTTGTCCGTGATTTGAACCGGGGGAACAAATAGTGGCAGGATCAGCCTGATATTATTTGTATCCCGCTGTAACTTTAGTGTATACAGAGCTAACATCTCCAACATGTCAGGAGTAGTTAATCATTACAATAAGTGTTTGTGAACTAAAAATAATGAATGTAGGATCCTGTTTGTCCGTGATTTAAACAGCCCAGCGCTGCTCCCGAGGAAGGTAAAACCAATTCTGCAGGGAGACCTACCTCGGCACTTGTGCAGGTGAAGCCAAAGGGAAGATTTGCTTCACCATATTTTCTAGTCTTTGGCTTAGAATGAAGTTGGTTTGGAAACATATTCAGCGATGCTTCATCTCCTGCTTTGTGTTTCTGTAGGTGCCCGTGCTAGCAGTGTCCAAGCGTTTTGTTTTTTCCCCCCCTTTTCATTCCCCCCCTGCAATGGCTCTGCGCCCCACCTAGGGGCGGGCCCCACACTTTGGGAAGGTCTGCCCTGGAGGACAGGGCTGTGGCCCCCCCACACCCTCTAGCAGAGCATCACATGAAGGAAGTGCGCTCATGCTCACAGGTGTACACACGGGTGCTCACACACAAACGACACCCTCTTTGGCTCCTACCTCAAAGCACACTGTGTGCTGTCGATATTACGTGCTGCACAATAATGTTTAATATTTAGTTTTTACGGTTACATTCCCATAGATCATCGTGATGTTGTTTATTATATTGCTCTTTTTTTTCTGCTTGTTTTCTCTTTTTTCTTTCTCAACAGGTGATCCAAGCGATTGATTTTTTGTCTGCTTATTTTGTTAGTTTTTGTTTTTGGCCCTTTATCCCCGTCCCTCTTCCCAGCTGTGTTTTTCTTTCCCTTTCTTTCTCCCCTTTCTTTTCCTCATTCAAGTCTGTCCCGTATTTAACAAGTGAAAATAAAGTGAAATAAACAATAAAAGGTGAATCAAATAGACCATTACGGCAAGGCTGGGATGGTCAATTTGGTAAAGTAAATCCGTTGGGCATCTTTCTTTGCCTTTAGACAACAATTCTGATGCAAAAGAGCCAAACGGGACAGGCAAAAAAAAATCAAAATAAGAGTGACCCACACACTGATTTCTGAATGTCTGACTTTTAAGGTGAACGATTTAGTAAAAATAAATTGTATTGAGTGATTTTCGACTGAAAAATAAAGAGTTTTAAAGTGAAAAAGTATTTGGGTTAAAAGGAATAATTCCAAGCTGAATGAGTACATGAGAATGTACTAATGAAATGTAAATTGCATAAAATGAATGACACATGAAGTGAAGCCTACTCATATGTGACTTAATGTTCATATGAAATGGAATTTTCTATATTGAGAATGAGACTGAAAATAAGAAAATGTAATAGCATGATTTTTAAGTTTAAAGTTTTAAAATCAAGTATGTGAGAAAAAAGGTAGAGATAGAATAACAGGGTGGGGCTGGACATGGGAGGAACTTATGTAAAAAAGGTGATTGAATGGGTAGATGAAGGAGAGAGGAGGGGGCGAGTAAGCACTAGGCAGCACATTAGTTGGTGGTTGCGGTAATGGTATAAAGATTTTTTTGTGAAAGAACTCTGGGAGAATTTCCACTGAATGCCCCACTGAATGGGGATGCTTCCTGTTGAGTGATTATCATCAACTCAGAACTCAGAGATAGATGTATCTTCGGATTCAGTAGTGCCTATTCTCTCCAAAAAAAATCAGCATTAGCTCAGAGCAAATTATTATTATTATTGTTTTGTGATTATTGTTGTCATTAAAGCAACATTGCTTTAATACAATTTCCTGCAATTGAAGTCTAAATTTTGGATATGCCACTTTTTAAGTCTTTGTGAAACAGTAAAAGTAAAAATCTGAATATTAATCCTTTTTAGTGTGATTAGATCTTACAGGTTACTCCAGCCCTTTAAAAGTAACAGATCCATGATGCCTATCCTAAAATCAACCTAGATTATCAGTTGCAACAATCGAGAAGGTTGCTGCCACTAACAGGTGTGGCTGTTAACAATAGACCTGCAAAGCTACTCAGCTCCCTGGCTCTTATCAGAGGAGGCAGGGAA
>NW_005188095.1:88020-90544 GCF_000239375.1 Pundamilia nyererei | reverse complement strand
TCAGTTCCCAAAGCACGCTGCTGCCCCCTACTGTCCAAAGTGTTATACACTCTCCTGGCAACAGGGAACTTACATGACATTGTGGCTTTAAATTACACCAATAAACCAGCAAAATAAAACATGCAAAATAATCTCCATATATCACGACACTTAACTCACAATTGTGACCACATTTCTGTGTGGATCACAGTGACAGCGAGGAGGTTAACAAGAGGAAAGAGCAAACCAAAAGTAACCTTCATCAGACTGAGGCCTGTTTCCATTCAGTGACACACTGATGAAGATCCTTCACTACACTTACACAAACTGTCTAAAAACACAGGTTGATCATGGTTGATGTGAATATTCAATAAATATCAATCAGAGTAATGAAATTCAATTCAATTCAATTCAATTCAATTCAAATGAAAGACTGTAAAATGAGAATGGCAGCAGCATTTTTGATGATGTAATAATATAGAAGAAAAATAACTACACTTTTAATTTCGACAAAACAGAGCATCAGTACTGAGCAGCTAGTGATCCAACTGAAAACTGAACTTATGCTTCAAACTTCAGCAGAGCAGAACAAGGCAAATAATTACTTAGACAGTAAAAAGTGACTGAAGCCTAACACTCATGTTACAGGTGATTCCTGATCTCTTATTGAAGATAATATTGACGATAAAAAAAAGAACGAATTTCTGACTCACCACTTTGCTTTTGCTTCAGTTTCCATGTAACAGACACCACTATACACACCAAGAAAACTGCTCCAACAGTGATACAGATAATTAATGTGGGAACTCTGATGTGTTCACCTTACAGGACAAAACAAAAAAAAACATATACTGGATTAGAGTTAGATGTGTGTGATTTTACCACTAGAGGGAAAAATTAAAGTGAAAAACATTTTTAAAGTCAAAATCATGAAATATTTTCTGAATGTGAATCATTATTACCTGGAACATGTATGTGTGTCTCTCTGCTCTGGTTGGTGTTCCTCTGTTGGACTCTGCAGGTGATGTTGTTGCTGTGTCTCTTCTCCACAGTCACTCTGCTGCTGACAGTATAGAGGTCATCAGGACCTTTGAGGGTCTCTGTAGGTCCAGCAGAGAGGAGGTTTCCCTCACCGTCCAACCACAGCAGCTCAGGCTCTGGATACCAGCCTACAGACTCACACTGTAACACCACCCTGCTGCTGTCATTTGACATCACCTTTATGACGGGTGTTGATGCTGAAGCTGATGAAGGGGGAAGAAGGCATTGTAAACTCTTTTCCACTGATCATACAGCTTCTTTATATTTTAGATCAGGTTTGTTTAAATGTTTTGACTCACCAACATTGAGAACAATGGAAGCTTCTTCAGGTATCCAGGGAATGGAGCATCTGTACGTTCCTTCATCAGAGAGTTTCACTTTGAATATTTTAAGGGAGACATTCCCTTTGATCAGTTCATCCACAAAGACTCGTGTACGAAAGTGATAAGATGGATTTTGGTTCTCAAACACCAGCCGTCCATCTTTATGAAGATGGACAACATCTGGGTCCGCACCAGGTTTGATCCAGTTCACAGTCTCAGAATTAGCATCAACAGCAAGTTTAAGCTGACATGGAAGAACAACATCATCACCCATCATGGCTACAACCTGAGATGGACACACCAGATGAGATTTTCCTGCAAGGACAAATAAGAAAACAGTAGAAGTAGATGAGATTGTTACGTGAATATTTTGTGTTCCAAAACAACAACAACAAAAATGTAGTAGAAAAAGAACATTCCATCAGCTGTTTGCTAAAATCGTTTCTTCACAATTTTCATTGCACATGTAAAATGACAATTGGCAACATGGCGCCTGTGTTCAGCTTGGCTGCTGTTGCTGCTCTGTGTTTTTGTCGACTGCTTCAGTATATTGTTTTTTATCTTGTCATCTGATCTGTGATATATCATGAAGGTCTAATTGCTACTTGGATCTACAGTTCACATACATTGTTGAGTATCAAAATATGTATGGAAAAAACTTTTGACAGCTGGCAGAGCTACCACCAGGCTTTCCCTCCGCCGTTTGTCTACCCTCCTCCTTCTCCCGACTACCGGTACCTGTTCTTAGCTCCAAACAATAACCCAGGAGCAAAAATAAGGTTAAGGAGATCGTCTAGAAGGGGGTGTAGGTCTGGTGTCCAGGCTAAAAGGAAACGTGTCCGACAGAGGGGATTTCTTCCGCTCCATGGTAGAGAACGTCTCCGGTATTTGGTACCGGTTCCCCTCCAGGAAGCGGATAAGGCCGATCTGTTACCACCTACCCAGCTTTTCATCACGGGCGAACAGAACGATTACCTGGATCGGCGTCTTGTCTGGAGATGCGGGAAGTTTTCACTTTGGCCTATCATTCTACAAGACCACAGTTCCACAGCTAGAGGTACCGGGAGACTACGTCCTCTTTCCAGGTGTCTGCTGTCAATTCCCCGTCAATCAGCTGTTGTTGACGTCAGCCTGTCACCTCCGCTTCAGATCGCTCTCCTGAACGCTCATTCCATAGCCAA
>NW_005188095.1:63517-64833 GCF_000239375.1 Pundamilia nyererei | reverse complement strand
TTTAACCTTTGCACTGTTTTCATCAGTTCATTTTGCAGTTAACATGTGAACATGTTGGATGATCTGTCTGCTGTCACTGGGTGGTGCTGAGGTCTGAATCTGAGGGCAGCTCCTGTAATCACCAAGAGAACAGAACCATCAAACTCAAATATAAATTTTATCCCTCAAAATTGAAATAAAGCTGATTCTTCTGTCCTCACACACTCAGGATGTGAAGTTCTTCTCTTGCATTTTTTTCAGTATTGCACTACAGTACTTTAATCCATAGTTCCTGATTAATGAGGAGTTACTGAAGTAAAAGCTTTTAAAAAAATGTTACTGTCTTTACAGATGTGGCAAGAGACTGAAAACATGCTGTTGTTTGCACATATTTAATATTCAGCTCTGCACAGGAGCTGCAGCAGGGTGCAGCCTGCTGTTTTTAAAGTATAACACTTGTAATAAAAGTACAGTGACGTTAATTAATGACTGAGCAGTCCGGGGCGTTTCTCTTGATTTCTTTAGTCAGGGTAAATTCATTCACCTGCACGGGTTAGCTAAACGAACCCTGACAGCTAAGTGCTCATTTCAGCAAGCTAGGTCTCAGGAGCGAGCTAAGGACGGTAGTTACGGAGTAGTTACAAACACATTTAACTTACCGAAAAAGTGCAGCGGGGCCTCGGGTCCTTCTGTCGGGTAGTCCAGTTTACTGAAGAACACCTCAGGCTGTCAGGTTAAAACACTCGGTCGTGTTTTCGTAACGTAAACGCTGGCCCTCCTCTCAGAGGCTCTATCTGCTATTCCCGAACAGAGATACGCAAGTTTCTCCGTGACTGCAGCTGTCAGTCAAAGCTGCTATGATGATGTTTCACCCCAATTTAACATCATCATGGTAGGAATTAGAATCAAACTTATGGGAGAGGAGCGCTCTTGGACATAAATCAGCGTGATGAGAACTATTGAAAACAAAAGAAAGAATCTTTGGAAAAAAAATTCCCATCCGCTAACATGGAGGAGGTGGGGTTTATGACCTATACTGCAGCCAGACACCAGGGGGGGATAGAGACGTTTTGGCTTCATTTTTGGGGTGCTGTCGCGTCGTCCATGTTTTCTACAGTCATTGTCCTAAACACACTGTAAAGTTCAATCAAAAAATGTGCAATGAATCACTATTAGTCACAGATAGGTCTCTCCAGATTATAAAAACTCAACATCACTGAAGCCGTGTGGGATCATCTGGACAGAGTACAGGAAAAAATGCAGAATCGTCCAAAGAGGAGCTTTAATTAATTATAAGGCTGTTTTTGCATTATATAAACTGTATTTATACATATATA
>NW_005188095.1:41602-63442 GCF_000239375.1 Pundamilia nyererei | reverse complement strand
TATATATAAACTGTATAAACATTGCATAAACTGTATTTCCATTTATGTTTGCACATGCTCAAATAAACCATTAAAAAATTCATATTTCTGTGCAACATATAAACAAACTAGAGGTGGCTCAAGATTATTACATTATTGTATTTGTATATTAAACACCCAAAGCTATTATTAGAGGGACTGAAGGGGATAAAAAACATGAATGAACCTCAGATCATTAATTGCCCCAAATTTAATACCATTATTTTGGGAAAACATTTTCATGAATCAAATGTTCATACTTGCAAAATGTCAGAATGCCACATCGTTCTCTAAGAAACTAAAATTGTAAAAATTCAGGATTTGAAATTATGTGTGTGACCTTGAAAACGAACTCATAATTAAATGTATGACCTATATTAAAGCCAACTTACCTACAACAAGGTCAACAAATGACTGCTGTGGAAGTTGAGGAATAAAACATCTGTACGGTCCTGCATCAGACAGCTCTACTTTGGAGAGAGTCAGTGAGACGTCTCCCTGCTTCAGTTTATCAAAGGACAGTGAGGTTCTTCCCAGATATGATGGCTGTTTAAACTCCACATTTTCTTTATTTTTGTCCCACACATATATAAATCCTGGTGTCAGGTCAGTTCTTGTCCACTCGAGCTGCAGGTGTGAAGAGTCCATGGAAGTTTTCAGGAAGCAGGGTAAAACAACATCTTTGCCAACGTGACCCACTATTTGCTGCCAATGTCCACCTTGAGAATATCCTGCAAATAAATTAATCAGATTTTTAATTACTGCTGTGGTATTCAGATGAAAGGCTGATTGAAGCACTTCAGCCGTGGATGGATTTCTGCACACACCTCGTATTCTTAAAGATTCTGTTCTTTACTTAAATTCAGTAAATAACACAAAGCACAACAACAACACAATTAATTTACACTGGAACTATTATGGTAGGTATTTAGTCATTTCCTGTATTTTACTGTGTAAAGAGGTCAATGTACATGTTCTATGTTCATCACTTCATAATATGAAAATCAAAATTTCTTCCATGTTGCAATTCTGCCTATATTTATCGATTTACTTACCTGTGCAGAAGAGAAGAATTTGAGGCAATACAGCAGCAATGAAGGCTGCAGGTTGAAGTGTAAAGAGCCCACTTGTCTCATAAAAAGACATTCTTACATCTGAAATAAAAAAAAAGGTTTTAACCTACTTCGTGTCTATTTTAAAGGACTGTAAACTGTATTTTATTTATAGAGTTAACAGTATAACCCTTATATAAAATATTTATTTTCTAGAAATGTGACAGTAATAATACATATTAGGTCTGAATGATGAAATAATAATAATAATAATAATAATAATAATAATAATAATAATAATAATAACAATAATAATAATAATAATATTAAGCTTCTCGTGTTCCTTTTTCCTGATGTTGCTGTCCTTCATCTATCACTACGGCTGTCTTTCTTTGCTTGTCCACCACTACTACAGTCAAGCCCATAATTATTCAATTATTCATTTTTTCTGCTAACCATTTCTTCAACACTTTTACTGTGTTTGGGTCATTGTCATGCTGAAATGTCCACTGGTGGCCAAAGCCAAGTTTCTCTGCAGACTGCCTGATGTTGTTGTTGTTGTTGTTGAGAATCTTCATGTATTGCTCTTTTTTCATGGTAATGTTTACTGTAATTAGGTTCCCTGGTCCATTGGCTGAAAAACACCCCCAAAGCATTGGGTTTGACATTCGCGATGGTGTTCCCAGGGTTAAAGGCTTCTCCTTTTTCACATCGAATGAAGAAACCATCATTGTGGCCTTTTTTTTTTTCATTTCACCATAACATGGAAGACCAGAAGTCTTCATTTTTGTCCAGATGAGCATTTGCAAATGTGTCTTATCTGGAGAAGTGGTATCCTCCTTGGTCTGCATCTGTGAACCCGAGCAGTGTGCTGTGTCCATTGGACTGTCTGCCACCAACAGAGCCCAGATTCACCAGGATGGCCTTGGTGGTGATCCATGGATTCTTTTCCACTTCTCTCACTATCCTCCTGGCCAGAACAGGTGTTACTTATGACAGCTGACCACGTCCTTAAAGACTATTTGGAATGATATAGAACTTTGGATTTTCCAAGAGACTCTGACAGTTTTTGAAAGGTTGAATAAATTTGGACATGACACGTTTTGCTGAAATGGAATTTCTGCACTGCTATTATGAGCTGTGTCCCTCTCCTATATGCTCTTCCAGTATTGTGCTGTCTCCAGCCTTGGTGGTACTGTTCTCATTATGTTCACTTGCCACTGAGATTAAACCTTGGTTGGTTCCATAGAGAACAGCTGGCTTATTTTCCTGCCTTCTGTCTCTCTGGTGTACCTCTTCAAGCAGCTGGCCAAGGCTGTTCAATTTGTAGCCAAATTACTTGTGTAGTAGCATTCCAACAAACTGAACTTTTAAAACAGCAGCTGATGATCCAACCTGTCCTAAACAGAGAAATCCATCTAATCACAGCAACAAAACTGCAGGAAATGTTTCATACTTAAATAAGAAATCACGCCTAGCACAGTGCTGTTTAACACACCACCAGTGAAGTAGAGTCATTTAGTGAATTATTGATCTTGGTGTGTTTTCTTGTCTTGTTTTTATGAGCAGAAAAACCTATAAAACCCAACCTGTGTGGATGAAGATAAACAATAAAATCCAAGAAGTAATAAATGTTATCAGTTAAGAAATGACAGTTTCAGTATTACTGACTGGTTTTGTTTCATTTTGATGGCCAATAACACCAAAAAAGAAATTGATAAATAGTTATCAGAGTGACTTTAACAATTAATAAATACTTAAATATTTTAAAGGCTCCGATTCCAAAAAGTTTCATAGACCCACAGCTGCTTAGCTGGATGATATCAGGGGAATTTGGAGGCCAAGACACTTTAACTGATTAATCTGCTAAAACACATTCAGCAGAAGCTTAAATTTAAAAAATCACAGAAGAGAAACAAAATGAGCACAAAGATGAGTTAGAGGAACAGCACTAAAAAATAAATGACACTGGTACACTGTTGTGCTCCGACAAGGGAAAAAACTTTATACATTAGGTGTGTGCAGCAGCCCATTGCCCAAGCATAAACAGATTTTTCCAAGCTGTAACTATATCACACATCTGTACACTCACCTCTGCATAGAAGAAGAAGAGTTAGAAGCAGCATTGCAGCAGAGGAGTTTGAGGGTGTGTGTATGACGATCAGACTAATCCCCTGAAGAGCATTACTGATTACTGTGAAGATGAAAAAGCAAAACAAGCTTCCTGTTACAATTTTCTCTGTCACAGAAACAAGACAACAATGTTTTGTACTGTAGCCTCTGTGACCCTTTAAAATACCAGAGAGTAGACCTCTAGTATCTAGTTCATGGCTACTTGGATATCCAAACTACCTCAGGAGAACATTCACTAACTTCCTCCACGGGCTTCATACAGATACTTGTGGTGGATGTTTTGTCACTGAAACTCATTGGACAGCAGCTACACATATCAGTGAAAAGCCCTGAATGTGATCTTGAGAGAAATGCCACGTTCTCCGTAACAGTGAAACAGACTTTCTAATAAAACCTGCTGCGAGACCTTAAAGAGTGAAGCAAGTTTAAATTATTTTATCTATTAAATACATTTGTGTTTCATATCAGTCATGTTAGTCTTCTTATTTTGCTTTTCCCTTTGAGCTAGGATTGTGTCAGTACAGAAAAAATAAATCTTACCTGAAACAAATGTTTTTCAAAGCACTGGAAAAGCAGCGTCTGTGGTGCATGTTTCCTCTGTCTGCTGTTTCCTGAAAGAACTGCTGGAGTCTGACCTGTGGCACCATCTGATACTCAGATATGCACCAGCATAAAACCAAGCAAACTTTGAACTCTTCAGTCTGCTGCATGTAAAATCATCAATCATTACACAGGTATAACAACAAAGATTTATGTTCAGTTTTTGTGTAAGTGTTTAATTTATGTTAAATTAAAAAAAATGTATGCAAAAATCTGTAAAATCTTTAAATTAAACAGATTAAAGTTAAGATTCATAACTGCATAGTTTTACTGAAGTTTAATGTCTCACTTGAGCACATGTTAGACTGAACCATTCATGCTTCTATTATCTATTATCTGTTAGCTGGTGTTTATATTTTTAATGTTAGTTAAAAGTAACATTAAAAATCTTTTTTAAACAAGGGGGAAAGAGGGAGTGCATTTCCACCAAGCGGAGCAGAGTTTGAACATGTATGCTGTTTGTGGATCCTGAAAGACTCCAACCTGTCCAGAAATATTAAATCATCTATTTCTTAATAGTTATTAAACTGTATTCTCCACCATCTGTCTGATAGAATGTTCAGAGTTTACTAAAATAAAAATAAATAACATTAAAATACGATTTGTGAGTGTTTTGCTTGTTTTTTTGGTGTTGTTGTTTCGGTCATGTTACATTTCAGTGTCAAAGGCTTGTTAGAAAAACACATGCAGACTTCTGGATGTTAGAAGAAAACTAACTCAGTTCTGTGATGTTAAATGTAACAATAGGTTTTTAAAATCTTCATTAAGGAATCTTTATTTTCCAAATTTACTCAGACATAATTACATATTAAAATATTTCCAAAAGGAAGAAATTGAAAGAATAAGAACTAATTATATCACCTTCCCTATCCCTTCCAAAGCAAAAGAAGTCCAATTTAAAATTTTAAATAGAATTTACCCAACAAATAACACACGCAAAGCTACTGGTCCGGACGGGATTCCCGACCGCGTCCTTAAGTCATGTGCAGCTCAGCTGGCTGGAGTGTTTACACACATCTTCAACCTTTCCCTCTCTCTGTCTGTAGTCCCAGCCTGCTTCAAAATGGCCACCATCGTCCCTGTACCCAAATCCTAATCTGTAGTGGAATACATTTTAAAAGTAACCTTCCCAAAACTGTTTCTATGTTGATTTTGCCAACTTAAAAAAAACAAAAACAAAACCATATATGCGAAAAGTGAGTGCAAGGGTCCTCGGTGCGCCTGCTTGCTGCTGCTGCTGTGCTGAAGTCTCACATAGAAAAAATTTTTCTTCTAAATTCTTCTAAATATCCACTTTCACAGTGAACACTTGAAAATGTCGCTCCTTCCTTTTCTGTTTCATTTGCAATAAATTAGCATTTGATTTCCCTGTGTGCAGTAGCGGTTTTTGATACGGGCGACACGGGCGGTTGCCCGGGCGGCATTGTGGTGGGGGACGGCATCACGGGCATCGGCAAAAAAAAAAAAAAAAATGCTTGTACTCATGCTGCCCCGACATCAGCCAGCGCATATTGGGAATGTCATAGGCACCGATCGGTTTTCTATCGCCCATTTGCTGGGAGTAAGGACACCCTCCATTTGCAAGGTGCGCCTGCTGCTTGCAGCGCAGAGAGGAGATAGATCTAATAACATCTAGCATCTAATAACCAACTCGCAAAATAAAAGAAATTAAAAACAAATCAACCAACACAAAAACACCTTTCTTCACTTTTTTGGTAAAGCTTTTACGTGATGTCCACAAATGCAGCACTAACATCCACACCTTCCCAGCTGATAATTAGAGGCCTTATAAGAAACATCCGCCTTCGCTACTATATGGAGGCATTTGGCAGTTTTTTTAAAAATCTGAATTGATATATTTTGCATCTTTTATAAAGAAGTGTATCGTAGGGTGTATTTGTTCTTGTTGCGTTTATCTCTTTTACCGACTTGTTTGATGTTCTTTATGTTTTGTTGGTTGTTTTGTTTTGTGGCTTTAGTGGAGGTATGGCCGTTTGTTGTGGGGCTAGGCACGTGATGTCTTTTTAATCATTGTTTGTTAATGAAGTGTTTAACAGCCTTGCCTTGTCAGCCCTGCTACCTTAAGAACTTCTCTGATTTTACAGCTCTATGCTTTTAGTTTTTCCTAATAAAATTTGATTTGTAAAATTGACCTCTGCTTGTTAATAATGAGCCTGTGGGCTTTTGTAACTAGTACAACAGTTGGCTATCTGGTCTTTAAGTCTGACGTCATTAGCTGTGCCTGGGCCCAAACTCCACTGCAGGTCCATAAGTCCAACGATCACTGCGGCATCACTGAGAGTTAAAAACAGTCTAAATCCTTTCATCTGTAATAAAATGATCAGCGTGGCTGCTCTACCAGGTGTAACAATTAAGTATATCATCCCCCTGTCTGCCTGCCACTACTTTAGACAGTGGCTGTGAGGATATCATCGCTGGACTATTGAGTAAACCCCGCTAGTGTAATCCTGGTTTGCATTGTTCTAAGTTTTTCTTCGTACTTACCTAGTGTTGAATATCTTGTCTTTGTATATAGATTCACCCCTTCTCCCAGAACCTGTGAGTGTGGCTGATTCAGTGTGGCGTGTGCACTTATAGAACACTTGGTGTGGTGTAATGAAGAACTGTTACTTGTGATTCGCAGTCTGCGCTCGAGTCCATCCTGCCCCGTTGTGAAAAAGTCAAATCATACGTGCAAATATGACCATTGTGTTTGTGAGCAAAGATTTAACAAAGTTATTGGTGAACACTTTAGAAAGCCTCGCTATCCAACAAATGACACACTTTGTTTATTAAAGTATTTTTTGTTTAAAATCTTTAGACAAAAATGTAACATTTCTCTCTTAGAAGAAGATAAATGTTTCATATTTAGTGAAAAATCATCCAGGATGAAGCTGCAGATGTCTTTATGATTAACCTGCTCTATAATATGAAGCAAGTTCACTTAACCTGACATCAGTAATGATGATGAGAGCTGAGATATAGCTGTAACACTATGATAAACTATAAAAACATGAAGAGGCTAAAAACGTGACACAGGCTGACAGTAAGACAGCAGCAGCAGAGAGAGGAAACATATTAAACATGCTGTGTGACTGAGGATCAGTGAGAGTGGAAGAGTTCACAGAGCTCTCAGTCACACATAAGAGGATCTGATTTATTCTAACTGTTGTTTCATTAAATGAATGTTTCAGCCTGATGCTGTGTCAGTAGAAACTGATAAACCATACATGTTTACTCTGGTTCTGCTCCATGTGGATGTATGATATTTACAGAACTGCCTCAGATGTATGTGACACACTTCAGTTGGTGTGATGGACAAAACACAATTAAAACTTAGTTTCACTGTTTCTAACTTTCAATAAAGACCTGATGTGATTTTATTTTCTGCACTTCCTTTTTTGGATAGCTGACTTGACTTGACTTGTAATAACATGACTGCTGATAATAAAATGTATAGTATTGGGTCCACGTGGTAAAATGAAAGATTAAAGCACTCCTGTTACTCAGAGGTTTCCATCACACAGCAGACATCTGCTTATGTTTGTGAATCATTCTGAGTGAAACTTATTTTGGTTCCTTTTGTCACAGCTGGATGGTTTTTATTTACTCCTTAATCAGTTTCAGACATTATCAGAGATCCTAAAATGATGAAGTAATGAGAACGTGTTGGTTGTCATGTGTGCTGAGTTGAGTTTCTGAAGATGTGATTAATCCCACACGATGAACAATCATTCCCACTCCAGATGCTTTTATTTTCACTTTTAATCATATCAGTGCGTTCCAATGTTGATTGTTTTTCTTTTGATTTGATTTCACCAAATGTTTAAATGACTTTCATTTGTGATTCTTTAAACATTTCTTCAAGTCTATTTCTTCCTCGGAGATGGTGGTCTTCCTCTGACAGAAAAGTTCCAGAACATGTTAGAAGAAGACAACAGCAAAAACAGATGTTTCACCCTTAAGCTGCTGAACCGAGTGAACTCTGCAGTCTTTGAACTTGTATTTGAGTTCAAAGACTGTATCTAAAATTCTATTTGATTATTTTATCTTTAAATTATATTTGATTAAAATTATATCTGATTCATGTTTATTGTTTTTTTTCTCAACCATTTATAAACCTTATGTCTCATTTTAGAAAAAGATTATGAATCGACATTTAGTTTTCTTCTTGATTTCTAGGTACAGACAGAGACAAAAGCACAACCAAGAATTCACCAAACTTAAAAAAGAATGTGACTTCAAGAAAGAGAAAACAGTTCAACTTTCCTCTGCATTATTTCTTTTTGGGTTAGTTTAAACGTGTGATCGTCAGCTTTCCACTGTGTCAGTGTTCATTATCTGTTGATCAAAAACAGTCAGCTGAAAGTTTAAAACACTTTAAAAGTCAGTGTGACATCACTACATCCATCTTTTACAAACAGTCTGTGCTTGTTGCCCCCCTACAGGCCCGTAGCACATTCACAATAAGATCCCTCACTCTGACTGCAGCATTCACAGAGGCTGCAGAGACATGTTTGTATGCATGAAGCAAAGACTCACACTTGTGTGGAACAAAAATCAGATGGTGGCCTCTAGTGTCCAGGTCTGGTATTGCACTGAAAAGACAAATTAAAATAAAAGTGAACCTCAAAATGTGATCTTCAATAAAACAAGTGAAACTTTAATCATCTCTCATTTGAGCTTATAATGTCTGTGGTCTTACATTTTGTAGTGAAACACACATCTATACTGAGATCAGCACATGTTGAATCTTATAGATTCCCGGTTAAGCAGGCTGGTCAGCTGCACACTGAATAATCTCCTGTGTGTGTAATTGTTAGACTAAGACTTAAAAATGAACCAAAGATTTAAATGTTAAAATATAAATATATAAATATTAAAATTTCCGTTTCAGACAAATCTTCAACAATACGTTATTAGTATTTTTATTACGTTTAAATCTGGTGAAAGTGCTCCGTTATTTTGTTCTGATGGAGTGATTTGTTGTGGACACTATGATCCAGCTCAACTGTGTGTAACAGCATTAGTAATAAATCACTTCTGCTGTGAGCTTCAAAGAATCGCATTGACCTCTAACTTTGGTCTTTTTATTCACAGCTGCTGTTTGGAGATGTCTGTGTTTCCACATTGTTGTTACCACAGTTTTAACAGCGTTTGCCTCTAAAATAAATATGTTTTTTTTTTTTTGCCTGTCCCGTTTGGCTCTTTTGCCATCAGAATTGTTGTCTAAAGGCAAAGAAAGATGCCCAACGGATTTACTTTACCAAATTGACCATCCCAGCCTTGCCTCTAAAATAAATATGTAAATATAAATGAATAACAGAGAACAGGCTCTGAATTTACTACTTGTGCTTGTCCTTGTTTCTTTAACCTTCTTTAAGTAAGAGCTGCTGTGGCTGCAGACAGATACAGGGACGTTTTTATATGATTTAAAGTGGAAGCAGAAAAATCTGCACACAAAGCTGGAGACCAGCACTGAATGCAGGTGATGTTCAGGCTCTAAGGCAGCACTGCATCAAAAATTGAAATGATACTGCAAAGGAATTACTGACATTTACAGTGGGATGCAAACATTTGGGCAACCTTGTTAATAGTCATTATTTTCCTGTATAAATCGTTGGTTGTTACAATAGAAAATGTCAGTTAAATATATCATGACACACACACAGATATTTGAGAAGTGAAATGAAGTTTATTGGATTTACAGAAAGTGTGCAATAATTGTTTAAACAAAATCAGGCAGGTGCATAAATTTGGGCACTGTTGTCATTTTATTGATTCCAAAACCTTTGAACTAATTATTGGAACTCAAATTGGCTTGGTAAGCTCAGTGACCCCTGACCTACATACACAGGTGAATCCAATAATGAGAAAGAGTATTTAAGGGGGTCAATTGTAAGTTTCCCTCCTCTTTTAATTTTCTCTGAAGAGTAGCAACATGGGGGTCTCAAAGCAGCTCTCAAATGACCTGAAGACAAAGATTGTTCACCATCATGGTTTAGGGGAAGGATACAGAAAGCTGTCTCAGAGATTTGAGCTGTCTGTTTCAACAGTTGGGAACATGTTGAGAAAATGGAAGACCACAGGCTCAGTTCAAGTTAAGGCTCGAAGTGGCAGACCAAGAAAAATCTCGGAGAGACAGAAGCGACGAATGGTGAGAACAGTCAGAGTCAACCCACAGACCAGCACCAAAGACCTACAACATCAACTTGCAGCAGATGGAGTCACTGTGCATCGTTCAACCATTCGGCGCACTTTACACAAGGAGATGTTGTATGTGAGAGTGATGCAGAGGAAGCCTTTTCTTCACCCACAGCACAAACAGAGCCGCTAAAGCACATTTGGACAAGCCAGCTTCATTCTGGAATAAGGTGCTGTGGACTGATGAAACTAAAATTGAGTTATTTGGGCATAAC
Source organism: Pundamilia nyererei (assembly GCF_000239375.1). Taxonomy (NCBI): domain Eukaryota; kingdom Metazoa; phylum Chordata; class Actinopteri; order Cichliformes; family Cichlidae; genus Pundamilia; species Pundamilia nyererei. The sequence continues at coordinate 53,220 of NW_005188095.1, read as the reverse complement.
AAGGGGCGTTATGCATGGAGGAAAAAGAACACAGCATCCCAAGAAAAACTGCTATCTACAGTAAAATATGGTGGTGGCTCCATCATGCTGTGGGGGTGTGTGGCCAGCGCAGGGACACATGGATTCCACTCAGTATCAGCAGATTCTGGAGACCAATGTCCAGGAATCGGTGAGAAAGCTGAATCTGTGCGGGGCTGGATCTTTCAACAAAACAACGACCCGAAACACTGCTCAAAATCCACTAAGGCATTCATGCAGAGGAACAAGTACAACGTTCTGGAACGGCCATCTCAGCCCAGACCTGAATATTATTTAAAAAAAAAAAAATCTGTGGTGTGAGTTAAAGAGAGCTGTCCATGCTCGGAAGTCATCAAACCTGAATGAACTAGAGCTGTTTTGTAAAGAGGAATGGTCCAAAATACCTTCAACCACAATCCAGACTCTCATTGGAACCTACAGGAAGCGTTTAGAGGCTGTAATTTCTGCATAAGGCGGATCTACTAAATATTGATTTCATTTCCTTTTTCTTTTTCTTTTTCTTTTTTTTTTTTGTGGTGCCCAAATTTATGCACCTGCCTGATTTGGTTTAAACAATTATTGCACACTTTCTGTAAATCCAATAAACTTAATTTCACTTCTCAAATATCACTGTGTGTGTCTCCTATATGATATATTTAACTGACATTATTTATTGTAACAACCAACGATTTGTACAGGAAAATAATTACTTTTAACAAGGTTGCCCAAACTTTTGCATCCCACTGTATATCCACAGTTGTCCATTTTCAGAGGTTTGGCTTTAAATTGGTGCAGACTCTGACTGCATCACATGTGTCACAAATGTCTAATTTAAATTTATTAAATGCTCTGATCTGCAGCAGTTGCTGGAAAAACCTTCCACCCTGCTGAGGTTTGGGAATGATCTATGTCAGTGCAGCACAGTGATGATCAGGGAGGATTTTAACCTTTTAATTTGTCCATCAGAGACACTTTGAGGTCTTTGAGATTTAGGTTCACCTTAACCAGTGAGGTAAAGACTAAATAAATATTCATTAAACACGCTGACAGTGAGGCAGAGGGGTGTTTCTTTTCCAGGCTGAACTTCACAGTTTTGTATTGAAGGAGGAAATCCATCAGTTTCACTGCTGTTTCCAAGCAGATCCTCCAGAGTCTGACAGCAGCCACTCTGACTGAAGACTTCTGTAAGAAATATTTCCTGTTTAGATCCTCTGATCTTCCACTCTGGGTTTTCTTGTACGACACTTTCTTTGTGTGAAAATCAGTTGGACTGCTTTCTCACCGTTTTTTAGTGCTGTGTCATCTGGAGTTTGCAACGGCAACTTCGTGGTTGCAAAGTCAGAATTTGTTTGTAAAATTAGGGATTTTTTAATGCACAAAACAAGAATCAGAGTTTTTGAATTTGAGTATACTTTTAATATTATACATTTATAGTGTAAATGTTTCTTTCCCTGTTTTTGTTGTCATATTTAGCAGGCTGTTGTTGTGACACGTGTAACTTTGCAAACAAAACTATTTGGTCCTGGCGATCTGCTTCCTCAAACCAGCTTCATGTTTGCTGTGAGGTTTACCGTAAAGGTCATGATTTCCTGTAAACTGAACAAGACGCAAGAGAGTCAGTAGCCGGTTGGTTTCACAGCTTGTGGACGGCTACATGCCCACTCCGGGCTGCAGAAAACTCGTTAATCTTCAAATACAATACTTAAAAAAAAAAACAGCGAACACATTCACTACGGATGGAAATAAAAGTGAAACTTTGGGCTCAGCTTCTGTTTCTACTACTACTGGAAGTCTATGTTTGTGACGGTGAGTCGTCTTTAATATAATAATTTAACTCGGTGTCTATGTGTGTGTGCGCGCGTGTCACATCTAACTAGGCCCATAGTTATTTGACCGATATGTTGTTAGAAAACTCAACATACGAAGGGGCAAAGTTAATTTTAAATGGATCATTCAATGAATCGCGATTTGAATGACGTTGTTTTGAACTGTGTGTGGTATTTTTCTCAATCCATCAATCTGTCAATCCTTCCCGTGTCCGGGCCGGGTGAGGTTTCCCGTGTTCATTTTAACTTTGACTGAAACTCAAATCCAAGTTTTAGGAAACATATACATATCTCGAGATGGTGCTGGTTTTCTTGCAAACGAGTGGCTACATTGAAGTACAGTTGTACTGTGAAAACTGATTTTCTTCCACAAATATAAACAGAGAATGCTGTTTTTTTGTTTTGTTTTTAATTAGCTGTGATGTTTTATTCGTGTACAGATTTAGTTTAAAACTTTAAAAAACTAAAACCATTCCGGGATTTCTTTAGCTAGCACAATAATCGGTCACAATGGACCCATTTCTAGATTTACAGATTTTTGATAAGCGACACGCTACAAGAAAAACATTAAGATGGTATCTGATGGAATAACGCTTGTCATACATACTCACCGCGGGCTACTTTATTAAGCACATATTGAACATGTGAGCTCGTTATATCTGATCATCTATTCATATTGCAGCAAATTAGTGCACATAGACATGGTCAATATGGCCTGATGTGGTTCGCTCTGATAACCAGAATCGGGAAGACTGCGACATGGTTGGGATTTACCCACACAAAGGTTTACAGATGATCAAGGTTCAAGGTTCAAGGTTCTTTATTTGTCACATGCATAGTTATACAAGTATAACACACAGTGAAATGTAGCCTGATCATCTGAAAAAGAGAAAATATCCAGTGTGCAGCTTTCAATCTAGAAGTAAGGTGTACTTAATAAAGTCTCTGGTACATGACAGATACATACATATTCTTTTAGTATATGTTGTACAAAAACAATAAATAATTGAATAAATAAATGTGTATTACACGTGTGAGGCATTACAGACATTTTGAAGCAGGAGGACCAAGTAAAGCAGTAATGCTGGAGAAAATTAAAACATTTTCAGGGGCAGCACTGAAGCCACATACATGAGTGTTGGTGAAAGTATTTAGAAGTATACACATGATTTTAATCACATCGTATACTGTTGAGTAGCTTTATCTGTAATTGTAATGACAATAATGATACATTCATTTATCTAAATTGTATTGAATGTCCCCTGTGTCACAGTCATAGAGTCAACATTAATGACCACTCAAGTGCTCTTTACACAAACGTTTTTCTCGCCCTGGGGCTGAATTTAAAAACTGATGTAAAACTGATCATTCTGGCGAGAATGGAGGTGATGAATAAGTTAGCATCATGAAAAAGAAAATCCTGAGAGATGAGGGAAGGCTAGGGGAAGCATCCCATCACTGAGGGTATGGGGCTGAAAACATATGGCACAGTGAGGTTCAGAAATGATAACTTATGTTGTAAGTTTTGTCATTCTGTGTGTAACATGACTTTTGGGAATTTGCAGATGGCTCACAAAGACCACAGTGTTCTGTTGAACCTCGGAAGATATGTGCATCTTATGACAGCGACACCGAGCTTCAGTTCCAACAAACTCCTACATGCAATCAGAATGATGACTGGAGGCTGAAGAAAAATGACGAAGACATTTACTTCTGTCGATATGGATACCACAGCTTCCCTGATGAGTCTGAGAGAAGCAACTTACATTTCAGTGAAATTAGTGGTTTATTTAAGGTTGTGAAAGTGCAGCAGTCAGACACAGGACTGTTTAAGTTATGTGACCACAATGACAACTGCACATGTGTCGAGCTGGGTAAGCACTATTGTTGTAAGATAGATAGATAGATATAAAAAAACAAAATATATATGAGGAATAATGAAAGAAAAATACTTGGGACTTGACATCTTTGTCTGTGTTTTGGTTTTCTAGTCATGGGACGAGATGGAAAAAGTTGTGATGAAGCACCAGGTAAATATCTTCAAATATCTACACCTTTCTTGACTTACCGTCCCTGTGTTACATCTTTTTAAATTAACAGAACATGAAATTCCAAGACAAACAGTTATAACAACAGGATTTTGTTTGTTAGTAGCTGCTAAAAAGTTGAAGTGATAGATGTTTGTGTAATCTGACTCTGACTTTAAATTCCTATTTGAAATATTAAGCTTTTCCCTATGATTTCTATGCTCTAACACTACACTGAAACAGGATGTTATACTTAATGATTTTAACAATCTAATTAAACACACACTTAAAACAACTCCAAAAAGGCCTCTCCTGTTTTTTTTTTTTTTTTGTCTTTGTATTTTCTTTTGCTAGCATCTTTGTCCTAGTAGAATAAGGTATAGTGCATCAGAAAAAAGCTCCGGTGCATCCTCTTTCCACTGATGATCTGTCAGATTTTTCTACAATTTGATTGGTGTCCACCTATGTGAAATGCAGTTGATTGGATGTGATTTGAAAAGGCACACACCTGTCTCTACAAGATCCCATATTTGACCGTGCATGTCAGAGCACAAACCAAACCATTAAATCCAAGGAATTATCTGCAGACCTCTGAGATAGGATTAAATATAGGCACAAATCTGGAGAAGGGGGCAAAAAGATTTCTGGAGTATTGATGGTCCCAAAGAGTTTGTAACCACCAGGACTCTTCCTAGAGCAATCAGGGTAGAAGGGCCTTATTCAGGGGGGTGACCAAGAAATTGATGGTTGCTCTGACAGAGCTCCATTGTTGCTTCTCTGGAGAGAGGAGAACCTTCAAGAAGGACAACAATTTCTGTAGCACTCCACAAATCAGGCCTCTATGGTAAAGTGGCCAAACAGAAGTCACTCCTTAATAAAAGTCCCACAACAGCCCATCCTCAGTGTGTCAAAAAGCGCCTGAAGGTCTCTCAGACTGCCAGAAACAAAATTCTCTGCTTTGATAAAAAATAAAAAAATAAATAAACTCTTTGGCTTGAATGCCAAGAATCATGTCTGGAAGCAACCACACACTGCTCATCACCCGGCCAGTATCATCCCTACAGTGAAGCATGGAGGTGGCAACATCATGCTGTGATGTTCATATTATGCTTTAACGGTCCTTTTTTATTAATTGCAATTTTCCCTAATATAAACTTTCTTCTAATTTCTCAGGAGATCCAAATGGCCAGGGAAAGAATATATCTCCAGACCCAATTAAACCTGCAAACAACAGTAAGTAAATCCTCAGTAATTCCTGAAAAAATATTATTAGGAGCTGTATATGACATCATATTTCTTGTTTTGAGTACAGAATGGTTCAGATGCCATTGCCAGTGTTGTATTTCTATTAAGAGGGGGAATTCTTAATCGCAGGTGAACCGGCTGATAAGTTTGATGGTTTTGTGAGAACATTTTCAAATTATGCAAATAAAACATTTGTCTGGGGTCCAGATGTTTAACATCAGGGGTGATGATACTTCTGTGAGTGAGAGTATGTCAGCCTGCTTCAGTCTTTATTTGGGTCCACTTTCCTAAACTGCACCTCATGATAATGACAGCTTTAGTATATGTTATCTATATCTGCAAATGTCATGAATAAAAGTATTCAGTCAGTCAGTATTACTTTTATTAATCATTTTGGTAGTTAGCTGTCAGTAAAGGAGCTCATGGAGGCTACATGTGTTCTGTTGTCGTGAAAGAAGTTCATGTGACCTGTAATAAGATTGTTTCAGTAAGTTAACAGAACATAATGTAAATAGCTCTGTCTCTTTCTGGGTAACTCAGAGAGGTAGCTGTCATGCACAGATGGAGGTACCACAGGTGTGGTTCAGGCTTTAGGGGGCAAGGGGGAGGGTGGTGACCATTACACAATTTATGTATTTATGTATGTATGTACTCTATTAAAATCTAGTTTTAGAAAATGTAACTCAATGTTAAAATGATTTATTTAATTCTGGCCTTAAGGGGTCCTTTACAATTATCATTGTTGTGAATTAAGAGTGACAGATACATTTCTGTACTGTATTAACCCCATCTGTTAAAGCACAAGAAACTTTCTGTGTAAATAAAGCAGGTGGCTTTGAACAAACAACATTATTTTGTGTCCTGAGAATAAGAAAAGACTGAATTATCTCAGCTATTTAAACTCCTTGCACTAAAATCTTGTTGTTCAGCCTTAATCATCTCTTTTTTTCTTTCAGGTATCATCAATGGAGCTATTATTGGAAGTGCCTTAATTCTATTAGTTCTTGTTGTTGTTTTTGTTGTCATCTATCTTATTAGAAATAAGAAACTTAAAGCAAGTAAGTCACTTTACATATATCTGATTCAAAACCCCTTCTAACTTTTATCATTCTATTGTATTTGCTGAATGCACATGCACGTTTACCAAGTGTAAGATAAGAGAGGAGATAAGATAGACCTTAATTACTCCCACACATGGGAAATTTGTTGTGTCACATCAATGGGATAGGATAAGACCCAGAAAAAAAATTCTGGATATTAGAGCAAGGGACATCATTGCTTTGATTGACGGGTGTCTGCAAGCTCTCGTTGCTGTCTGCTAGGCCTCACCTTCACTATGTTTGTTCTGTTGGTGAACTTTGAAACATTTACTTAGAAACAACATGTTCTGTTGTGTTGATCAGAAAGGCTGTGCTTTTGTTTTGATGACTGAAATTCTAATATTTATAATTCTGTCATTTAGAAATGTTTGATAGATATTGGTTTGTGTGTTGCACCCATACAGTATCCATCTACAGGTTATTAACATTATTTTTTTATATAATCACAAAGTCTCATAACCTGATCTTTATCAATATGAAGACATGGCATTGGGAAAGGTCCATGTGGGTAATTGTGATTTGGGATTTTACATAATATCAACTTTAACTCTGATCTTACACACAGCACGAGCACAGCAGAGGAACACGGATTCGGAAATGAATGTAAGGAGTGAAGCAGCGAGGGATGAAGAAGAGAACAACCAGGATACAATTGACCCTCTGCTGGGAAGCACAGTGCAAAGTGAAAACACTGCCTCATGATGGAAAAATGCTTCATCACCTTCCTAACACAACTGCAGAGTAACCTTCTTGGACTCCTTCCAGCTCCTCTGCCAGACGAATCTCCAGAAATTGCATGAACAAGCTCTTCTTCTTATTTTCTTTCTTTTTAATTTTAAAAGGCTTCATGGTTGAATCAAGGCTGTTAAAGTTAATAAAATGAAGCAAAAAGTAAAAATACTATCAATGAAAAAAAATTGCAACTGTTTCAAACAATAGAAAATAAACATAAATGGTTAAACCCACCCTGTAAATGACCAGAATCGAAACTGAATTAAAAAAAACAAACAAAAATTTTGAAATCAAATGATGAAAATTTGTATATTTTGTAAATTTCTTGCTAGTTTACTTTTATGTTTAGTTTATTTTATGATTAGGCATTGCACAGCAACAACCTGGGCCGACCGCTCAGTTGTATGAGCCGTATGGTATGTGGTTGCCCGGTCAATGGGCTGGGCTAAACCAGCACCCATGTTTTAGGCTTTTTGATGATTTTTTTTTCAATCATATAACAGGCTGGGAGGGTGCTTGTACTTTGACGTCCCTGCCTCAACATGATTATGTTATTATCCAGTGTCAGGTACATTTGTATATATTGTTACTTAGTTACAACTAACTATATTTATGGTGTATTTCTTATGGACATTTTAGACAAGGGGGTAGAATAAACTGTTTTTTCATTGATGAAACAGCAGGACGTCCTCTGCTTCTCACTGGCTCCATGTCTGTCATTGTGTGGCACACTGGTTCACTATCTCTCGCACAAAATCAACACAACACAGCACAAATCCCGCCAATGATTCACTTCCTTATAAACCACTGAATCAGGCACTGAAGCAGTGACGAACTGAATGGAGGTTAGTTTGTCACTGATCATGTGACTTTGTTCAGATGAACCAAGCCGTGCCACAGTGTTTCTGAAGCACTGAGTTGTTTTTTGACATATGCTCTGGTGCTTCAACTTCAAATGGACCAACACTACTTTATGACTTTACAGTTTAGTGACCAACTCTTGCATTTATTGTTTCCTATTATTATTATTATTATTATTATTATTATTATTATCATCATCATCATCATCAATAATTAATAATAATAACAACCATGACTCATTTTTTTCTAACAAATATATGAAAGAAAAGTTACTTCCAGCATGTTCATAATTTTTCTGCTCTTTTTTTTGTTTCTGCTTCTTTTCTCATCCTGATTGTAATTTATGGATAAGTTTAGGTCATAAGTCTCTTTCTTTACAGAACAATCCACATGCATATTATCACTTCTTTGCTGTTTTACTATTTACACTGTTTCTGTGGGAACCTGAACAAACGTCATGGGAACAGAAACATTTCTCTCACTGAATCAAAGTCTAACTTAAACTCTGACACCACTGTCCAATAAAAATGTTGAGAGATCTGACATTAACAGTTGAAAGATTCCCTAAAATCACAGTTTTCCTTGATTTGAGTCACAATCCCAAATCTAAAATCCAGCTCAATAGATAGAGGTAGATTTTGACCCAGAACAGCCTCAGTGTAAAAAAAATAAAAATAAATTGTAGCACATGTACAATAGTATAACATTTTTTGAATATTTTTCTTTGTTGTGTGTTTTATATTTCTTTGTAAAATATAATTTCAGGCTAAAAGAATGACATTTCTGGAATTTTTACTGTTATCAAACACCAAAACATGTTAATTGTGTTTTTTGCCCAGTTTGTTGTGAGAACATTTATGTATTTATCAGAAGCAATTAAAAATATTAGAGCAATTAAAAGCTGCAAGTAACCATGATTTACTACAGAGATCTAAAACACTATAGGAGGTGTGCTCTTAACTTAAAAAGATTAAGGAGAAGCAACAACAATGCAAAAATAGGCTACATAGATATCATAACAGTACTCATTATGTGAGTCTTGTTGTAGAAAGAGGCTCTGTATGTGTGAGTCCAGGACTCCTCTGCCTCAGAATCCATCCAGTCATTATCAGTTTCTCCAAAGTGTGACTCTGCTAAACATCTGTATGCTCACCTCCGCAGAGGACGAGTGTTAGAAGCAGCACAGCAGCAGAGAAGGCCGAGGGTCTGTGTGTGAAGATCACACTGATCTCCTGAAGAGCCATCACTCATTACTCTGAAAATCAACAAGCAAAACAAGCTTCCTGTTACTCTCTGCATCTCACAGCAAGCAGCCCAGCAGTCTAATATAACATCATGTGTTTTATTCTAAATGTTTTAACAGCATAAAAGAAATCTTACCTGATGTTGTTCTTGGACTTTGATCAACCACTCCCATGGTTCGGAATTCTGATTGTGCACTGAAGCTGTAAACAATTCCTTAACCTTTGACACACTTATCAAAAAGCTACAAACCCGCAGAACCTAAGTAACTTTCGACTCTTTCTTCTAAACTTTATTGGCATCTGTTTCCTGGTTTCATACAAGTACATTGCGCAAACTGATACTTTCCTCACACAGAGAAGTTGTACTACAGAAAACCTCTCAGGTGAAATCAAAGAGTTTTTAAAAGAGCAGCTAACAGTCAGTTAAGTCCAACCTATCCACAGAAATAAAGAGACAAACCTGCATGGCATCTGATTACACTTTATTGCACACTTCAAATCTTTGGTCTTATCAATAGTAGTCTGATTCCAGAATACTATACACCCTGTTAATAAATATCCTACATTGTTGAGCAGATTTTACAATTGATAATAATGAAAGTAAAAAATATATACGGTCCAAAAGTAGTTATTATAATAAGCAATTTCTTTTCAGTGATTTTGGTTAGTGAAGTTAGGTCAAACAAGACAGATTAAACTATGTTTAAGGTGATTGCTTGGTTTTTGTTCCACAGTTGAGAGAAAAAGACGGACATTTTCAAGAAGTGTGTTTTAGCATGTTTGTAAAACTGAAATATAACATATGTAAAGCTTATGTCACAGTATGTGTAGTCATATAGTCACGTGTTAAACCGAGGCCTTAGTTATAGTAGTGGTAATAGTACTTCAAAATGTTATTTTGGGGGAAATGGTGCTTTTTTTTCTTCACATGACCAAAAGATAACAGGAGCAGGTCAATGAAGAGAAATTATGCTGATCATGGTTGTTCACATTTCCCTGTTAGTTGCAAATTTAACTAAGAAATCAAGTCTTATAGAATACAACTGACATGTTAGAGTTAAAGAGCACAAAGACAGACCTGCTTTAGGGTGGACATAATTTCCCACCAAGAAGAAATGTTCAGGTCTTCTCCTCAGCAGCTTCCAGGATCTCTTCTTCTGACTCTGTGTCCAGCTGTTGGTTTCCAAATGCTGAGGCTCTGTTCATTAAGGCCTCTACACTGGTGTGTGAGCAGGAGTCACTCTGTTTAAAACAAAACACAACTGAATATCACAAGTTTAACATAATTTAAAGCAGAGACAGAACAAGAGAAACTGTAAGATTTGATGAAAGTACTCTGATAGAGACTGACCTCTGTCTAAGCCAGCATCCACTTGCTCCACCCAGGATCAGCAGGATGAAGAAACCCACAGCAGCAGCAGCAATCAGTCCACCTCCACCTAAAAATAAGATCTAATAGAGGAGACATTAATGAAGGAGAAATCTTTGCATTTTTATTCTGAAGTTGTTCCATGATTAGTAGAAACTGGTTTTTGCTGACGAGTGAAGCGCTGCCTCTCTAAGACGCTCTTTTTATTTCATGTCACTGACCTGCTGCCACTTAGTCACATAGTAGTCTTCCAGCTGTTTTTTCTTGTCCAGACTGCTGCCACTATCTTCAAACTGAGCTGATGGTTTTTAATAAACAGTGAAAAGTCACAGTTTCAAACATTTGGTGTTTTCTATGTTGTGAATCAAATATGAGTTTATGTGATTTGAAAATGTCCATTTTTTTATTGACATTTTCTACAATATCACCACTTTTCAGTTAGACAGAAAGAGATCAGACAGTTTATTGGTCAACCCGTGAGATTAATTACCCAGAATGCTACAGACAGATCTGAGATTTACAATAAGTGTTTGAGCTGCAGTTCATCACCATTTATTTTTTTCAACACGCTCAGTAAACATTTATTGTACTGATGTAAAGTAACAACCTCAATTTTATGGAGGATCTTATTATTTTGGCCATTACTGGAAAGAATGCCTAAAGTAGCACAGACACAGTGAGAGGAAAAGTTCTGCACAGTCAGCAGGTTTGTATTAAACGTGCTGAGGTGTCAGTGAGACCAACATCTTGGAGTCTTTGTGAGAGGAACAGTTCACTGATAAGTTGGCACTGAAATTTGAATTTAAGATGATGTCCTAAAAAAATATGTACTGTAAACCATGAAATACACCAAGACTTCTTCTTGTAACATAAAGCCCTCACCCCCAACCTTTCTATTTTTAAGCAATAATGGTAATAATACTAAAAAAATAACATTTGATATTTTGTCTTTGTTCAATCTTCAATAAATGAATGAATTTAAAATAAATTTAAAATACATAAAATAAAAATATCAGAGCTGTCTTTTTGCCTCAAACACATGAATTGGTTTTATTGACCAGCTTTATTCATATAAGGAAACTGCTTCTTATTTGTCATCATACATTATAACAACAACACCCAGCACGCCCCTGCGGGCGGTTTATCCTTCAAGCTCGGGTCCTCTACCAGAGGCCTGGGAGCTTGAGGGTCCTGCG
>NW_005188095.1:36733-39762 GCF_000239375.1 Pundamilia nyererei | reverse complement strand
GAGTTTCATTTTGGCACAGATGTGTATGGTATATTTCCCAGTGTTGTGTCGTGTTTACTTGTGTTTAGAGTTTTGGCACAATGAGCGACGTTTTGCAAAATGTGTTCAAGCAACGGGCAAAAACTGTAAAAGGGAGTTTTTCCTTCCCACTGTCGCCAAAGTGCTTGCTCATAGGGGATCATATGATTGTTGGGTTTTTCTCTGTATCTATGAAGTGCCTTGAGGCAACTTTTGTTGTGATTTGACGCTATATAAATAAAATTGAATTGAATTATTGCTCTTATCTTTAAGGTTATCTGCTCTGTTGTATGTTAATTGCCTCTTGGGGATAAATAAAGACTTTCTGATTCTGATTCTCATGTTTTTAAGTTCTTAAATGGTGTCCAGTCCACGTATTTTGTGTCATTTTCACTTCTGAGATTTACATTTTGGACTGTTTGAAGAGACGAGGATGTCAACATGTCTCACACGCTTCCTCTTTTTTTAATTACACTCTAGTCATTAGGTTCACAACATATCACCACACAAACAGGGCCCTGTAGGCTTTGGGAGTTGCATTAGTCAGAGGCTGGTGGGTGTGGCTGCTGCAGTAGCCTCATTCACCCCATTACTGCTACCTGCCCCTCAATTTTATCTGCAGGTTAGACAGTAAGGGTCTTGGGGGTGATCCCTACATGTTAACAACATTCTAGTTTTCACACACTCATACTTACCCAAAGTAGTTTGAATATTTCTTTTTAAGGATGTCGTTCATTTCAAAACATAGCAGAAGGTGTTAAAGTAAATATGAGTCAAACAACAATGCGAAATTTAGACAGCAGACTTCAGCATTGACTACATAACTCAAAAACACAACATGGAATTAATTGGTGGGATTACATGAATGAATGACCAATTTTTAATTATGAATCAAAATATGCCTTTTAAAAAAGCACGGATGACTGTAGCTATTGTAAAAAAAACAACAAACGAGGACGTAAACGTAAAACAAGGAAATAACGCTTCTTGTAATTTTATTACATGAAATTGATTATTCTTAAAGTGACAACTCGGTTTCGGCCAAATTCATCAAACTCTAAAGTGTCAGAGCATCGCATCATCCACCACACCATGGAAGCACCAAACCAGCATATTAGAATAAAAATACAATAAATGTGTTTACAATAAAACAATTAAAAAAAAAAAAAAAATTGTGATACAGCACACAGTGCCTACTGTTGCAAATATAAAGTATTAACATACTGTACATATAAATATATACACACACACACAAAATAGAATACACACTTTTAATTACAGACGCACACATCTGGCTCAGAGGCATCTGCTGGTTTAACATGTGGCTAAAACACAGTTGTACCTGTATTTCACTGGTGTCCTGGTGGATGTTAACAGGCTCATCACATACAAACTTCTACATTTCTGAAGTGTGTGACACATTTCTAGATCATTTTTAACTTTGTTCCACAGACTGAAACACATCGTGTTCACTTCAGGGTCTTTCATTTCCTCTGGCTCTTTGCTGCTGGATGGCAACATTTTGATGTGTGGCTCCCTCTAATGGTAAAACCAGTATTACACAAATCAAACCTGTCAGAGATTTTTAGCAGACGGACCTGAAGCATTATTCTGAAAATCCTACGTCACCTTGTTCTAAAGTTATGACATTCACACCGCGCAATTTACATGTGAGCACTAAAAACATGTCACATTAGAAGGATATCTACGGTGGCCCTGAGAGACCAAAAGGACTGCAACTTCAGAAAACACTTGCAAAAAGAAAAATGCTGCAAAATGAAAAACGCTGCAAAAAGAAAAAAAACACTTGCAATTGCATTATAATACATTATAAATAATATAAACCATTATTTTTAATATATATAAAAGAAGATGTGACAAAGTAAAGCTAGTTTTCGGCTACGGGCCCAGCACGGAACCTGATCAACCAGGGACCTCTAGCTGATGTATTAGCCAGAGGTCCCTTTACTACGGTTCAGAGCCGTGGACCTGTTTTATATATGTGCGGAATAGTTTTCTATACGAGATCGCTGCAAAACCTGCAGCCTTACCTACTGTAAATAATTAATTAAAAGTTTTTGACACATTTAATGAATTAATCATTGACACATTTAACTAATTATTTATTTATTTCATATTTTAATTAATTATTGCCACATTTAATTAATTATTTAATGGTGTATTTAATTAATTCATTATGGCAGTCCTGGCATTCCATAGTTATCACTTAGCAATTTGTTAATATGTGTTTCCAGCCAAATAAATGACAGGGAGAGAGAGAGTGACGTCAGACACATCATACTATAACCTCCCGGAGTGGACGGGGGTCAGTCATTGGGATGCGCATGACAGACAGATTGCGGGAGCTGCGGGTCTTGAACTTTCTAAGGGAAAAAAGACTTTCTCACGGCCGGTGACAGCGAAGCGGATAACAGTCTTCAGTAGTGATCGGAATTCCGGCTCTTTTTAGAGAACCGGCTCTTTCGGCTCGGCTCACTAAAAAGAGCCGGCTCTTTCGGCTCCGAACTGGCTCTTCGGGTTGTTTTGTTGCTTTAATTAATTTATTATTAACGATGATATAAAATTATGCACAAAAGGAATTACTAATGCAAAAAAGAGCAATGCTGCTGATGAATGATCCCCATAAGGGTGGGATATCATCAAATTACCAGATGATTACCTGTCTCTCTACAATATGGAAGCTCCTTTCAGGTATCATAGCTACCAAGCTGAATACCCACATTAATCAATACATGAGCACACCAGCAGGTCAAAGCACCAGCTCCTGGTTGAGAGAGCAGTACAACAGGACTCTTAGATCAGGCAGAGGAACCTGACCTGAGCACTGCCTGGGTTGACTACAAGAAAGACTACCACTCATTGCTCCACGCATGGATCTTGGAGTGCTTAGCACTGTACAAGGCTAATGGTGTATCGATAATCTTTGTTAGAAACTCGGGGTGGCCACACCAGAAGCAACTTAAAGGCAATTGAGGCTGGAAGAGCTGGGC
>NW_005188095.1:10304-14795 GCF_000239375.1 Pundamilia nyererei | reverse complement strand
CTCTCCCGTGCACGAGTAACATGAAGAAGTTTGCCTACTTGCGTCTTGCTTTGCGGTGTAATTATATTGTCTTCAACATTCCAGCGGATGGGTTTATACTCTAAAACCTATCAGTAATGATGGATTCACTGGTTAACAGAAACCAGTGGAACTCATTCAGATCCTAAAATATGAATCAGAGTGAGATATTTAACCAGTCATCTCCTCTACCTCCCAGTATAAAGGCTTGTACATTTCAGTATAGTCTTCGGGGAACAATGGAAGCTCTGATGATTACAATTATTTTGGTAGCACTTTACTCCTTAGTATGCCATTATTAAATGCAGATATTTATATTTTTATGCACCATGTACATCTATCACTGTTTTTACATCACTGCTAATAATAACTATTTGTATTTATAAAGGACACACTAAAGAGGAGTAGTTTTACATAAATGATGAATTAACACGTTTTAAAACCTTATTTATGTTTAATAGTGTGGCATTAATAAAAGTGGACCATTATTTTTAAGATATCAAAAAGAAAATCAGGACTCGTACCTCTGAGTGTCTGTGCCATTAATTAAATGAATGAATTCCCAATGACAACATCAATTTGCTCAACAGAAGCTCAAATAATACAAACATCCTGTTTCTGCTGCTGTTTACAGTCTGCACTTCAGACTGTAAACAGTCACTTCATAATATGCCAAAATTAGGCTGGTTTGCATCTCAAATAAGGGCATGTGCACTGACTCTCCTCAGTTCAGTAGCTTTTTCTAACAGGAACATATAAAACCAAGAGAGTTGATTTAAAGCGGAAGCAGTAAACGTTGTTGTGGTTGAACCTGGACGAATCAATCTGAGAATGGAAGTGACACCATTTCCACAAGATCCTCGGGACTCACAGCGCAGCTTCATTTTAAGATCTGCTGATAGAAAAGAACATGATTTATATGGGTGTAGAGTGGAGTAATGTCAACAACCCAACAAATCTGAAACCATTAGGTCAACTTAATGACTGTCAGGGTTCCTGGGTCGGTGACCCAGTGTTTTCAGTTTTGTTCATGTTCAGTTTATTTTGCCACTTCCATGTGCTCACTTCCTGCTTTTCCTGTGTCAGCTCGTCTTGTGTCATTAGCCAGATTATGTTCAGCTGTGTACTCACACATTCACTTCTCGTTTTCCAACCACATTTTTTCCCAACTGCTTCAGACTCTTGCTCCACAGCTCTGAGGTTTGCACATACTTCTGTTAACAGGCATCCGATCTGATGATATCTGGGTCATTTCTCTGTTCCTGGATTTAGCTGTGGAGTGGTAAATCTGCCATTCTGATATTAAAGTGAACACAAACATGTCTGCTTTTAGTATGGAGAGAAATATGTCTCAAAGGGTTGCAAATGCGTACGATATGATCCACAACTGTGATTAATTCATCAAATGATTTGCACACATTTCTTTCACACTGAGCATTTGAGCATCTGTGCAAAGCTATCAGCATGTTGTGAGTGAGCGAGAGAGATGTTACATGTAGTTGAAGACATTTGTGTGCACAGAAAGGTTTTTGAAAGTCCCAAAGTTCAGAGTCCAGTCCATCCTTGGATCCAAATACCTATGTGAGCTGTTTTATCAGACATGAACTGCATGAAGTCCAAGCAGCACTATTTCCTGAGTGATCACACTCTGCAGTCCTGCATGAATGTTAAAGTGACTTCTACAGCTTTGATATGGAGAAGCTCTGCATGTTCAGAAACAGAGGTCACACTAAAAAGTGAGAACAGTATCATATGCTGTTATTTTGCAATACATATCTATATACTGGCCAGGCTGCCTGCAGTTTGATGACAAAACAGAAGATGAAACATACTGAAAGTCACAAGAAAAAACATACAAATAGTTTTCATGATTATTTTTTTATTTTAACAGGTAGGCGGTACCATTCGTCTCTTACATTGTTTCATTCAGACTGTCTCTCGTGTTCAGCTTTCATGGTCTGGATGCTTCAAGGTAAACAGGTTTATGTTGCGATGCCCTCATATTGATGACAGCTGTCAGTAACTTTGACAATGAAAAACTTAAATGAGTTTTTTCTCAGACAAGTTCTGCATTCAAAAGGAGCAACTGTTCTTTGTCATTGTTTAATGCCTTCATTGAGGTTTATTTGTTAATACTTATCAAGTGAAATGGAAGTAAAAGTTCAGTCTGATCTAAAAATAAGAGTTTCATGTCTGTGTGTTAACAAGCAGATGTAACTTAATTCACAGTGAAAATACTATTAAAACCTGAAATATGCTTGTTTCTATTAAGACTGAACCATTCTAATATAATCAGGAATGTTGTTTGTTAAACCACTGAAACAATGACCTCTAACTGACTCAAGCATAAAAACTGTACTCAAGAGATTAACCACAGTTTTTATCCACAATACTTTTTTTTTTTTATCGTCGATTTGTTGTGTAGGTGTTAGAGACAAAGAAGTTTCTTTTTATTAATCTTGTCACATTGGTTCAGTCAATACTCTGTTTTTAAAAAATGTTCAAAAGGGGCTGTTTAAAAAAAGCTTGATTGACGATTGATTATTGTCTGCAACAGACAAAACACAGTAAGAGATGGACTTCTTATTGTAAATGTTATATCTTTGTTGTCTTTAGAAGTTCTTTTGGAACATTACTGTGAGAATGTTCAATGTGGCCACATTATCTCAGTGAGGAGCTACTTCATAGTAGATGTGAGGAAAAATCCAAGAAATCCGAGAAGTTCCCATGTTAATAAAGAAGAAGGAGCAAGTTGATGAGTTTTTCCCATGAAGATGTTGATTCAAGATTCAACAAGTTTATTGTCATATACACCACAAAACACAAGTGGTTACACATGGCAATGAAGTTCTTACTTTACAAGTAAGAATTACTTTCCCTTCATACAACAAAAAAACAACTAACTGAAATAAAGAATAAACTTAATTTTGAGCACAGGAAATAATAAATAAAGTAAAAAAGGTGCTTATGTATGTAACTTATGTGTGGGTGTAGTCAGAGTTTAAAGTGCAATTAGTTGCAACAGTGTCACAGTGGTAATATAATAAAACATAATATAATATAATAGTTTATGTTGTATATAAATAAACAAAATTGCAGATTTACAGGTTAAAGATAATCACAGTTTGATAATAAGTCAGTGATTCAGTAGCCTGACGGCCTGTGGATAGAAGCTGTTTTTTAGTGTGGTTGACGTTGCTTTCACACTCCTGTGGTGTTTGCTGGACGCAGTCATAGGTGAAGAGGGTGTACAGGAGTGGACTGAGCACACAGCCTTGGACAGTCCCTGTGCTCATTATCTTTGTACCTGATGTCCTTGTACCAACTCTGTCTGCCTAAGGTCTGCCTGTGAGGAAGTGCAGGACCCAGTGACAGAGGGAGGTGTAAGTCCAAGAGTGGAAAGCTTTCCCACCAGTCTGTTTGGGATGACAGTGTTGAGTGCTGAACAGTAGTCTATATACAGCATTTGAAAATAGGTGTCCTTATTTTTAGTGTGTGATAGTATGGTAAGAAAATTATTGTTGTAGTGTGTGCATGAAAAAAGAGCCTTAAACCCCGAGACACCTGAGGAATAAATGACACCTTAATTTTGTATAAAATAGCTCTGATTGGCTCTTCTGGAGAGATCTCCCTCTGCTCCACCAGCTGAGTCCAGTCTGCGCAAAGTCACATACAGAGGAGGAAGCATCAGTTTCATCTGACTCAAACACTCCTCCATAGCCCAGTTTTATGTTACTTAAAGGGTTTTTTCCATTTCAGTGTATCTCATGAAGAAGTACTTGTAAAACACACACACACACACACACACACACACACACACACACACACACACACACACACACACACACACACACACACAGATATATAGAGATATACAGATATATAGATCTATATCTCAATAGATAGATTTGTGTTTTGATTTTATGTATATTTTACAAATGTCATACAGAATTTGTGTTTTTAAAAGTTTTTAAAACCGCATAACAGGAAAAAAATTTTAAATTACATTTATTGACATATGAACAGAATTCCAAAATATTTAACACTTTCTTCCATAAAATGTAAATGTGACAGATCAATTTCCTTTTTTAAAATGACAAAACTTGGGTTTAGTTTTAAAAGCTACATATAAAAATTGAAAGACAACTATTATTATTCAAATTAAAGCTGCAGATGTCTTTATTTTTGATTAAGTTGTGTATATATTTGCGTTAAATGATCAGGACACGAGGACTCAATAAGTCGACCGAGGGTTTCCCAACCAGGTAGTAGCACATTCATGTGAAGCAATGGCGTTAGCAGCATCTGACCAATCACAAACACGAGCATATCTACCAGGGACGTGCAGAGAGGTTTAAAGGGGCGGGTGCTCAAAGTTAAAAAGGGGCACATTGAACCAGGCTGAATAACAACAACACACATTCATCAAGAATCTAATATGGGAAGGGCAGGGCTGTGTTGATCTGAGACTGT
>NW_005188095.1:0-8893 GCF_000239375.1 Pundamilia nyererei | reverse complement strand
TTGCTTTATGCTGAGCAGCAGGCAGCTTAAAAGATTGATATGTAGCTCCCTCTAGTGGTAAGCTCTAGCTTGTCAGGATGAATAAACCCCTGCAGTAAAGACTTTGAGTGACTCTAAATGGGTAAAAACCCTGCGTACAGTGAGCACCTTTTTAAATCTCATGGTCATCTGGAGGTGATGAAAGCAAAAACAAAATATGAATTACATAAAGAAGAATCTTCAGGGTGAACAAAAAGGAACAACATGTCATTTAACATCACATAAGATTATGATATTTACAGCTATTAACAATTTTTAAACACATTTCACTCCATTCATCAGTCTGCAGGTGGATATAACTACTATTCTGGGTTAAAAAAATCAATGCAGTTACAGTAGTTTAACAGTAAATACTGAATTATGTTTAACACAACTCAGTACTTGAAGTTCCACATGATAAAATTGTTGTACTTTTGTTTTTTGTATTCTGTGTGCAAAATCATCAAACATGATGAGTTTTAAGTTCAGAGATAAAAAAAAAAAAGTTTCCAAAGCTGAAGATCAACTTGTGACTCCTGATTGATATTGTATTACCGTGTTACTGCAGTATTGTTCCCTGCAGGTTTGTGTGAGTTATGTTTGTTAACAGTTATGTCCTGCTGCTGCTCGCTCCTCTCTCCTTCACTCTTACCGACTGTTTAAGATCCTAAATGATATTTGATTCTCTGCTGCTTGGTATTTCTACTTGTTAATTGTTTATGAATTACACCTGATTCTTAGATATATCTACAAGCAGCAACAATCACAACTGGTTGTAGAAAAAAAAAGTTTCAAGTGCAAAAAGCAACTTGTTTTGATGCGCACAAAAAATGACCAACATATCACACAGGGAGAAGTGGTACGAATATATAAACACTAAGAAAATAAATTCAGTCAAATTAGAGAATAGAGCACTGATTTTAAAACATCAGAAATCAACAAAGTGATATACAAAACACTGAAATGCAAAACAATATAAACAACAATAAATACAAGGTGAGAAGACATCACTCATTCAAAGTTAAAAGCAAAGGAATAAAAAATGATTTTTTAACTATTTTATAAAACAGGCAGTGAGGGGTCATCTTAACAGGGTCAGGAGCCATAACTGAAAAAGTCATTCCTGGTCATTCAGTCAAATCTTTGAAACGACTCGTACCACCTTTTCTCACTTTCCAGCAGTCCCTGTGTTGATGTTACCGTCTGGTTGTTATCAAAGAGAGTTATGTCATTATTTTCTTCTTCTGTCTGTTCACTTCCATCGTTCATGTGGTCTACAAATACAGATAAATGACACAGTTACCATTCATATAAATATTTACTACACTTGGATTTTGTTTGCTGTAATCTGGGAATTAAGTGTAAATAGCTTTTTTAATAATAATCATAAATATGATTAAGAGAAAAAAATATGAATAAGAGAAAATTAAAACAGTATTATTTCATTTTTACTGAAATAACAAACACATGTCTGAAACTATAATGAAGTTCTGAGTCAGTTTTAAATATAGTCCTTGATGGGTCTGCCAGGGGCTCCTCTTCAGTCATTTTTCCTTTTGTTTTTAATTCCTTATATGAGGTTTTCCTAGTATTATAAAATATGTTGACTAGATGATTTTTAAATTTGAAAACACAGATCAGCATTAGTTTAAATCACAAAAATGAATCATCGATACTTAAATTTTACCTTCAAAGTTTAAAGGGTTGAAAGGTTATCCCAGTATTTTCAGTACAGAAGAAATCCCCATGAAACATTAAGGTTCTAAGTATGAGCTGACACATGAGGATACTGACAGTGTAGTGTCACAGAAACTGGATGTTCTCATATAAAGTTTGATAAAGTGAGTAAAAGGAAAATCTAATCTTACATAAAAACAAAATTGTCCAGCAAATATACATAACCACTACAGCATGAATGATACAGTGAACAGTGGATATAATATGCATGGTTATATTGTCTGACAAGATAAAAAGTAAAAACAAAATCTAAAACTGGTCATGAGTAGATCAAAAATCAAGCAATACAGAGATTTTTTCCCTTACATGTGAGTCATTATTACCTGGAACATCTATGTGTGTCTCTGTGCTCTGTTTGGTGTTCCTCTGTTCCTCTGTATCAAATGACATATAAATTTACTCCTACAGTGTATTGATTTCTTATTGCAGATAACATTGACAATAAAAAAAAGAATTTCTGACTCACCAATTTGCTTCTCCTTCAGTTTCCATGTAACAAACATCACTATAATACACATCAAGAAAGCTGCTCCAACGCCGATAGAGCTAATTAATGTAGAGTGACTGATGTGTTCACCTTAAAGGACAAAACAAACCATCATACACTGGATTAGAGGAAGTGTGTGTGATTTTACCACTAGAGGGAAAAATGAAAGTGACAAACATTTTAAAGTTAAAATAATGGAATAGATTGTTTCTGAATGTGAGTCATACCTGGAACATGTATGTGTGTCTCTCTGCTCTGGTTGGTGTTCCTCTGTTGGACTCTGCAGGTGATGTTGTTGCTGTGTCTCTTCTCCACAGTCACTCTGCTGCTGACAGTATAGAGGTCATCAGGACCTCTGAGGGTCTCTGTAGGTCCAGCAGAGAGGAGGTTTCCCTCACCGTCCAACCACAGCAGCTCAGGCTCTGGATACCAGCCTGCAGACTCACACTGTAACACCACCCTGCTGCTGACATTTGACATCACCTTTATGACGGGTGTAGAGGCTGACCCTGATAAGAGCAAAGAAGGCATTGCTAACTCTTTTCCACCTATCATACAGCTTCTTTATACTTTAAATCCGGTTTGTTTAAATGTTTTGACTCACCAACAGTGAGAACAATGGAAGCTTCTTCACGTATCCAGGGAATGGAGCATCTGTACGTTCCTTCATCAGAGAGTTTCACTTTGAATATTTTAAGCGAGACGTTTCCTTTAATCAGTTCATCCACAAAGACTCGTGTACGAAAGTGATAAGATGGGTTTTGGTTCTCAAACACCAGCCGTCCATCTTTATGAAGATGGACAACATCTGGGTCCAGACCAGGTTTGATCCAGTTCACAGTCTCAGCGTTAGTATCAACAGCAAATTTAAGCTGACATGGAAGAACAACATCATCACCCAGCATGGCTACAACCTGAGATGGACACACCAGATGAGATTTTCCTGCAAGGTAACATAAGAAAACAGTAGAAGTAGACGATATTTTTGTGTAAATAAAAAAACAAAACAAAACAACAACAACAACAACACAAAAAAGGAGATTCCCTCGGCTGTTTGTTAAAGTCTTGTTTCCTGTCTGGGATCATGTGGACAAAATGATAGATTACATGTTCATTTCGATTGCAGTGGAAATCATATGACATTTCCATACAGCAACAAACATTTTATTAAGTATGCTGGGATGATGAGAATAACGGCATTGTTTTTTCAGTAACTAGTAATCTAACTAATTAATATTTCTATCATTTCACGCACTTACCGTTACTAACAAGAAAATGTGGTGCGGGCCTGTATGAGAAACACAATAAAATTGGGGGATGCCGACTCATGCAACAAAAACCAGTAAGTAGGTGTACAGCATACAGGAGCTTATTATGTACAGGTTGGTAAGCTGTCTTGTGACAACTGACAAACTAAAACAAACGAGCGTGCTGTGTGTGCAACAGCGCGACAAACATTACCTGTCTTTTTATTAACTGCACAAGTAGTGCTGGTCACAGCTGCTGGCTACCTGTGTAAGGCTGTCATGGGTCTGTAGCTCTGTCACCGTTTTAGGGAACATATTTAGTTTTAAAGTAAGTTACAGGACTTACCCTTTTTTCTGGAGGGCTTATATTTCACTAAAAACTCATAAACATAAAAACTAAATATGTAAGTATAAGTATATGCATTATCTAGATATGCTATCTAAGGAGATGAGGAGGAAACCGTGACAAAAGGAGCATACCAGTTGTTGTATTGCAGAGGTATTCAAGTATAAAAACAATAATAAACGCAATTTTTTGGTTATATAATATATATTTCTATCATTAATTTATTATGGATTAGGTGCAAGAGTTTTTAAGTGTGGATAATTAAATAATAGTTTAATGCCATAGCAAATTGCACCTTGTTCTCAGATGGACAGCAAGTGGAGAGTGCTAGATGAGATGAAGAGATGGAAGGAGGAAGAGAGGTGATTCACAGGCAGAGCCTAGTTTATTTTTCTATTTTGTTGCCTTATGGTTCCAAACACTGTCACCAATCTGTGCTCACAACATTATTATCTCACAACACGTGTTTACGTCTTGAATATATCACAAGGACAGAGTCAAGGGGAAGTTAATTTGTCTGTACTCGTGGTTACAGGAAACTTGCTGTAACCTGACACACTGTCTCCTCCTTATTGAAGACAAACAGATGGTTTATAAACTATATGTGAGCATTGTAAAAAGTCACATTGGAAACATTTTTAACACGTCAAAGTGAATCAATGCCTAAAATATAATCATCAGTTAAAGAGAATTATGTAAGACTCAAGAAGAGTTTGGTAGAAACAGATTTTATTTACCTTTGACTAAAACGAAACAGAGGATAAGAATCCACAAGGAAACGGAGTAAGAAGCCCACGATGCACACAGAGGATGGATGAGAACAAAGTCACGGTCTGAACAGTGAAACATCTTGATTTGGTTGGTTTCTGTGTCCTCTTCACACTCAGCCTGCAAAGAGTTAGTAAATTAAATTAAATCTCAACATACAGACTGAAATGTTAATTTTTTGATAAGACCACTTTTTCTTTGATTAAACAATCATACTTGATTTCTACTTAAAATAAACCTCAATAGTCTATAATCTACACAGCTGCTAATGTGACTAAAAGTGATTCTAAATGTTATGGCCCTAGCAGGGCCTCTTCTTGAAATTGCCCTTGTGGGGGTGTGGTCTCTCTCCGCCTCCTCCTCTCTTGCTCCACCCTCCCTGTCACTCTTCTCTCTCCCCAGGACATAGCTGCTGTTCATTGGCCTCATTTACCTGGGCCCAGTCAGCAATCACCTCTCTGAGGTCATATAAGCTGGGGTTGAACTGGATGTGGGAGGGGGTTTTCTCTGGTGTCTCCAGATTGTGTCCTAGGTGTCGGAAGAGATCCTATCATGTGGAGTTGTAGAAGCATGGGGGAATGTTGCTGCTTAATGTGAGTAGTGTGGGCTTGTGGGCCTGAGCAGCAGTAAAGCTACCTGCTGCTAGTAACAGGGTGGGCCTGTGGGCCCCTGGAAGTGCCTCCTCGTGGTGTGTGTCCCATTGTTCAGACGTACTCATGACAGTGATGGAATGAGAACAAGCAGAAAAGGGTGTGAGAGAAACACTAAAAAGCTCTGCATGACAATGTGGTCAGGTGGTTTTTGTCAATAAAACTTGTCAATCAGCAGAAACAATAAGCAACGGCATTCAAAGGATTAAGGAAGCGTTCTACTCAGTATTTCAAACATTTCCAAGTGTCACTTGAGGCTGAGAGTGACACTTGGAAGTGACATCTTCATTTTTACAAAATATGTTTTATGATACTCTGTCCTTTATCAGAATATGCACAACAATAGTTGCCTCAAGGCTCTTTATATTTTAAGGTAAAGAGCCTACAATAACCGGTTTGGGTGAGTGGAGGAAGACAGGACAAAGACACACTATGGAAGAGAGCCAGGGATTAATAATACATAATAATCAGATGCAGAGAGGTGTATATGCACATGGTGGGTGTAAAAGGTGACACTCATTGCATCATGGCAATACCCAATAATGCAATGAGTGTTTCTTTTTGATTCCCCAGCAGGAGTCAGCTGCCCTTTTGTTTTTGAAGCTCGCTCGTTTTTTGTTTGGTTGTTGTGTTCTTTGTTGTTGCAACCTTTTTCTTTTTCTTGTGGTGTTGGAAAAATGGCGTTGCCGGCTTTTTATGTTAAGATTATCTATAATAAAAAATATTTTATTTACTAAAAACCTCTGACTGTTTTCCTTCCATTCCGTTCTGGACCCATTTGTTACCAGTCCCCACACACACCCCTAGACCTTCATCGTGGGAACATTACACTAAATAAAAGCTGTTTACCTTGAAAGCAGAAGAGCGATTTTAAAGACACGACACAGATCAGTACAAGAACATAATCACTGTAGGACGGAGCTTTGACTCTGGTACCAACCTGCAGTTTGTTGTTGAACTGCTCCACCCATGTGACTGCTACTGGGATTTGAGTAAATGTGAGACTGGGTGGTGTCTGCATTTCCTCTTTTATTGCATCAGTTGATGTGCAATGTCATGACAAACTATTTAGTTTAGCAGAGGAAGTCATGACCACTTGATGAGCTTTTATTCCAATTCTGCTTTGTTTAGTTTTTTAGTCTCAAAGGTTTGTGGTTTGTAAAACACTCTTGGGTAATTTAACCCAAATGGCTTTTACTTAGGTGGTTGGGCTGCTGCCCCACGACCCCGGATAAGCAGAAGAAGATGGATGGATAATTAAAAACTGCCTCTTCTTTCAATGAGTAGTGACATCATCCTCACCCATCACATACATATTGTAAAAACAAAAGTTGTAAAACACATCCATTAATTTCAAGCAACCTATTTCAATAATTTTAAAAAACTCCCTTTTAACAGGAAGAAATTTAAGTTTTAGAATTTATATTCAGTGTTAACTGTAACTAGGCTCAACGTTTAAATATCTTATTTTAATAAACAACACTGTCATATGCAAAAATAGGGTGGAAATGTAACACAGTGTTAATTTGGTTATCTGATATTGTGTGATTTTCAGTATGTATGTATATATCTATATTGTGTGTTCAGTTGTAAAATGTTCTTCAATGATTTTGAGTTTTTTTATTGCTATTGGTTTGCGGCTGCTTTGCAACAGTCGACTGTGGTAGTACATCCTAGCGGGAGGGGCTATGAGCTCACATGGCTTGTAGCTGTGCCAGAGAGCAAGCTTGGGTGAGCTAGTGGGGCATATCTCCTTCTGCAGTAGCCTTAAAAAAAGACTATTGTTCGTTCTCCTGCCAGATGCCTCGCTGCTGTGCTGCCTTACTGCTGTGCTGTCTCATTGACGTGCTGTCTCGCTGTTGCCATTAAAGGATTGGCGGCTGCCATTCATTCATCCATCCGGACCTCAATTATTTGGACCGAAGTACTCACAAACACGCCCCCACTCAGTGCCATACACTCTCTTTATTTTGCTGGCCAGCTAACACCATTGTTTTTTTTTTGCATTCACAAAGACTATCCAAAGACATTTTGGTTATTGTCAAATAGACACTCTCTGATTATGGACTGAGGAGGTTGTGGTGTTACAACCCCAGGACTGAGAAAAAAGACTCTTTACATAATATATTCACTTGTCGCCTGGTTAGAAGTGGCCATTGATGAAAATATATTTTTTTTTCTTCTTCTTTTTGTCTTTGTTTACGTTGTATCCCAGGGAAGTTTTAAGTTGTTCAGGTTGAAACACTAGAGTCGGTTAAGTTTCCTTTGATGTATCAGTGTCAAGCTAATGTTTAAGAGGGTAGGTTAAGGACGTATGTGATCCAGTCCATCAGTCCTTTAAAGTGCTGGACACAGATGGTGCCATCAGACCCTAAATAAATTGTCCTCTGCTGTTATCCATATTGCTTCACTCATTCTTTGATGAGTAAACATATTGGTTACAGAAATAGGGTTTGCAAGAGATCATTTTTCCACACATGATCATTCCATTCTTTCTACATCTGCTACTGTGCAGAACAAACCTGATGTCTTAATGATGAATTTAACCAAACACCTCTAAACTTTCAGGATTTTTTTTCTGAATAGTGTTAACTAAAAAAACTAAAAAATCGTGTTAATTGAAGATTTTTACAGTTCAACACAGACAGGTTAATACTCAGTTTAATCTTAGAATTATGTTTTGCAAATTCAGTAAACGTGCTTCATCTTCTGTCATTTCAGACAGCTGGGCTCTTGAGTTTGTGCCAATGAGTCATTTTCAAAGGAGAAACTGAAACAATTCATATGAGTTGACTCCACCCACTCTGTAAATAGCAGACTTATCAGCAGCAGTTTGTGGGGATGTAGGTGTCATGACAGAAAGAAAGTGTTTTATCTTTATTTGGCAAATACAATAAAGAAAGGTGTTTAATGGTGGATCATTAAACACTCACCAGGAACATCGATCAGCTCATCCCAAACTAAACACTAATATCCAAATAATTAGGTTACACTTGTTTTTCTAAAGAAGCATCGGATACAGTGTTCACTTGTTTAAATGATCATCTTTAACTGAGATTACGTTATGATTTTTTATTTTGAAATTAAGCTGATTCATATCAGTGTAACTTAAGCACATGACTAAAACTGAAAGCTCAGAGTTTCTTTTAAGTCACCTTGATGAGACAAAGTCCTGCTTTAAGTGCAGGTCTCTGCATGATTCCAAGAACAGTTCTTTATAAACATAAATACAGGTTTTCTCACACTTTGTTTCTGAGCTTTTAACAACTGCTAAAGACATTTGTCATCTTGTATGTGCTCATGGTTTGACAAAGAAAAAAAAAGACTGATTTTATTCAGTTTATTCAGTAAGATGTAGAAAGAAATTCCAGATAAAAAGAAAAAAACAAGCAAATAAAACAAGACTTACCACAGATAAAGACCACAGACTCTGACACAGTGATCCAAACTGTCGCTGTCAAAGTGAAATGAGACGCTGGAGCCGAGCAGGAAACGAACTGAAACAAGGATTAACGAGTCAGTGCAGGTTTCTGACATTCCTTCATCTATTTATCAGATAAACACTGACCTTGAAGGACACAGCGACAGCTGACCTTGATTGCACCACAACAAACACATTAATGTGTTCTCACTTTCTCAA
>NW_005188094.1:89436-90779 GCF_000239375.1 Pundamilia nyererei | reverse complement strand
TAGGAGATTAAAAGCTTGTTAAGGTTAAATGTGAGCATAAAAGTAATGAAGAGTAATGAGAGCAACTTTAGTAATAGTTTCCAGTATTTCTATGTTAGGTAAATTGCCCAAGAAATAGTGCTAAGACCGGATTTATGTTATCCGTAGAGGGGGTGGGAAAACTTAACTCTATAGAGGCTGTTTCCAAAGACTGATAAATGTAAGTAGGCCCTTTGACCAGGAAAAGCTAATTATATCTGTTGTTAGTAAACAGTAGTTATTGAGGGAGTCAGTTAATTAGATTAACTAATAGAATTAGCTAAAGAAGGGGGTCTGTTGGGAAATAAAATATATAATCTGAATGCTGATTAGTGTGTTTTATGAGAGGCCCAGACTTCAGTGTAAAACTAGGTTGCAGGCTGACAGGAAACTGCATACTTTTGCAGAGCACCAGAAAGTGAAACCAACTAGGCTGTTTGATCGAAACTTAAAGTGTGGGGTGACGTAGAGAGCAAGTATATAAACACCTAGGCTTCCGTTTGTGCTTCAGACCTGGGGTTGTGTGTTTTGTGTTCAGGTCTCCATATCCTGGATATGTAAAATAAAGATAATTTTTAAAGTAAAAGGAACACTTTGAGCCCTGTGTCTTTCTTGGCCGTAAAGAATACAAAAGGATAACACCAGACCCAGCTGTGCGGTGTTTCCTTAACAACAAAATCTGGATTACCCCAGAAATTAAAGCAGCCCTCAAGCAGACAAAGAGGGCCATCAAAGCTAAAGACAAGGACGAGCTGAAAAGAGTGAAGAGAGGATTGAAAGGTCACACAGAATAGTGTTAGTGAAGTTTAGAGAGGCCTTAGAACCATCTCGGGCTAAAAGATCAAGACTCTCTGCCTGTGGGGGAGGTGAGGTGGGCAAATGAACTGAATCACTTTATTAACAGGTTTGATTCATCCAGGAGGCATCAATCAAACCTGTGCAGACAGACACACACTCACATCCCATATACAACTGTAACCGTCTCCCTGGTGTGCAATTTTTCCTACTATAAGAGAGTATTTTATTCTTGTTATAGTATTTTATTATATTTACCTGATCCTCTTGTGTTTTTCTTAACTTTTACTGCTGTTAAACTTGTACTTTCTGCTGTGACCTAAACATTTCTCACGTGTGGGACTAATAAAGGGTTATTTTATCTTATTATTTATTCTGTCCTGTTTTGGTTTAAGAATAATGTAGGTGAATGAGTTTATACTTAATTTAAAATATTGCTTACATAAATGTCTGATCAAGAAATAACTCATTTTTGGAAAAGAGAGTTTATCACAGAGAAATGGCTCTTTCCAAAATAAAAGCTATACTAT
>NW_005188094.1:85936-88046 GCF_000239375.1 Pundamilia nyererei | reverse complement strand
CAGTGGCTGTCCTAGCTTCATTCAGCAAGAGCCCACAGCGTAGCACTCGCCGCATGTCACTGGAGAGTGGCATTAGTCGAACATCCCTTCGGCGGATATTAGCTACTCACAAATGGCACCCTTACAAACTCCAGCTACTGCAGCATTATGGGCTCAAATTGTGGTCATAAATGTTTTGTACTTATAAATCAGTTTTGTACTTGTAAATCAGGATTTGTATGTGTAAAAAGAATGTGTGTGTGTGTGTAAAAAAGATTTGTGTGATGACTTAGCCAAAAAATACGTGTGAAACTCTGCACTCAAGTTTCAAGTTACAAGTACAAATTTTGACCCTGTTTTTCTTCCTTTCATCTGATTGGCCAATGTCATTTCAATCACAAATTTAACTATCTAATCAGAGAACAGATGGGTTTGGCTGTCGGAGGGGCGCTTTTTTGAACTGCAGGTCCTTGAAGGGAATAAATGCCCTTTTAGATGCCAGCCCAGCGTTTTCCTTCATCACGCCGTTCTGTTGAGACAAACGTTGTATTTTTACGGCGTTTTAAATTATTAAACGGCGGTTTTTATGCCGTTTCTTAACCAAACAGGTTAGAAAAGTTGCGATATTTAGCACTAATGGCTTGCCTTAGTAGAGCGCCTGTCCATCTGCCTGCAGTTAGTAAAAGTGTTTAATACTTGTGGGGATTAGAGAAATATTTTGCTGCTATTGTTAATAATCATCATCATTACCATTGCATTTAATAATTAATATTGATATTGCATTCAGATGTTTAAACATATTTGTACCCAATTTGCCTTTATTACAGGTGCAGTGATAACCACTTTAAACTGTTGAGTTAAATCAATAATCTTAAATGCTTTTGAATGCTTGTTATAATCTTAAATGTGTATGTGCTGATTCTGTTGGGTTATAAAAGAAGGGCCTAACTCTGAGTACACTCTGTGCAAAGTAGACAGGAAACTGCAGGCATTTGAGAGTGTTTGTGAAAGTGAAACTAAAGCAGAGTCTAAGTGTAAGTCATTTTGAGGAGCTGTTGGGAGGATGCTATTTGAATAACCAGGTTATTCATTATTGTATTTTATTCATTTATATCTTTTGATTAAGCTTTTAGTAGAGGTTCTTGATTAAAACATTTATTCAACATATTACAGATATAGTTTCAGTTAGGTTATTATCCACATGAGAATTGGCCTCTCTTCTCATAAGACAAAGTTCGTGTGAGGTCGAGACACACACACACACACACACACACACAGTAGGTAGATTCATTTATAGGTGAGAGGTTAATCATGTTTTGCTTGCAACTGCAAAATTGTGCTTGCAAAAAAGTACAGTTTGTTGCAGAACGTGTGCCTGATGTTCCAGACGATAAGCGAGCGTCCGGTGGCGACAGGAAGACACCTGGGATGGAGACGAGGCGGTGTTCTTTTCAAACTGTGTTAAAAGTCATTGTGGTTTTGAACTGACGTATGCATGTATTGTATGTGATGACGCATGAGGGGGCGTTATAATACCCTGATATAAAATGACTTATTGTGTATTGTTAAGACAGAGATCAATGCTGTCTGCGTACAGTGATCCTCTCTCCACGCGTGTTTATTAAAATCATCGTTTGACTCCACCCGGCCGGATCAGTGTTCTTATTTTGGAATTCCTCCTGTATCCCTCCTCAATATTTGAACCCTTAACATACGGCAGTCCTTTATTGATATCAATGTATGCCCTCGGTGTTTACTGATAGCAAATTGTGGTATGGGGACCACAGTGGGTAATCTTTGTAGTGAGGTCTAGGTCTATCTCATAAAGTCCGTTTTTTTTTTTTTTATTTAGACCATATTTGTATATAATCCCTGCAGCTGTCAGACTCTATAACAGGGCTCACTAGCCTTTTTAAAACTGAGAGCTAGATAAAATTGTGAACAGTTTGGTTCATCTTTAGTTATATGATAATAACAGTTTTATCTTGATATGCTATGTCTTATCTGTGGAAATACAGAAATTTTATTGCTAACATATAATCTGCAGTTTTATCATTTATTTTTATAGCATTTGATATTGTATTAATTAGGGATGGGTATCGTTTAGGTTTTATCCGATACCGGTGCCAAA
>NW_005188094.1:83750-85060 GCF_000239375.1 Pundamilia nyererei | reverse complement strand
AAAAGCACCGAAATAAAGCACCGAAATGTGCGCTGCTTTTCGGTCTGGTTACTACCGTTTATGTCAGAACCGGTGCCATCATGGCACCGGACACCGGTACCCATCCCTAGTATTGATGATGTTTATTAAAGTTAATCCCACCATGATAACCTTTTATTACAGGTACAGCCAGAGGTATTTTATGCACATTGCATGATTGTGCTCAATCAGATATGATGTTCAGTCTCAGTTTATTGAAGGTTTCAAGCTTTGTGAAGACATGACTTGACAATAGATTGTGAAGCTAAGTAAAGTTTATTTATAAAGCACATTTAAAAACAACCAAGGCTGACCAAAGTGCTGTACAATAAAATACAAATATAAAATACAATAAAACGCAAGTACATAAAACACCTCACTGATAAAACAATAAGTTCAAACAATAAGTTAAACCTTGCTAAAAGCCAATGAGAAGAGGTGAGTTTTAAGAGCAGTTTTAAAAGTTCCTAGGCCTGTGGAGAATCTGATGTGAGGAGGTAAACTGTTCCATTGTGTAAGAGACTTAGAACATAGAAGGCCGCGTACACGCTTATAATACATATACACCACATATAACCTAGAAACAGGCCTGAATGTATTCAGCAACCTACTGCGTTTTAGTCTACTTGGTAACAGATGAACAGAGTCAAGGATCAGCCCCCAGAGACCCTTAGGGCTTGAAGTTTATTACCATGTATGGGACGTGTTGTAGAAAAAGGAACTTTTGTCTGTTTTTAGCCATTTAAGATTTACCATGTAATCATCACCTTTGATCCGTATCTGATGCCATGGGGGGGCGTATACCCCACTGCTTTAAAAGTGTACTCAAGATGTATTTTTGGCAGAAGACATATGCTGATGTTTTCTCTTCTGTGTGTTAATAAACTCACCGTTTGACTGCACTCTTCTGAGCCTCCGTGGTTTGTGTCACTGCTCTACATTGATTGATTTCACGACAGTAATTGGTGGAGGATGCAGGCATTGTAGAGCAATTGAGGTGTTGCTTTCTGTGGTGGTCGAGGCCAGAGGCCAGAGGAGAGTGGTGGTCGAACGGGCAGACGTCTCGGTGATTTCTTGACTACTGTGGGCCCAACTAAAAAAAAGGTACAGATGGTCTGTTTATGTTTTGATCAAGAGCCTTTTTTTGGGCAGCTGAAGAGGAGAAGTCTATCTTATGGCCAACCTCTGGCTGTATCTTGGTCACATTACCCAGCAAAACCCAGTATGCAGGTTCATCTGTAACAGTCCTTGTGCCACGGATCAACACTGTTGCTTCTACTTTAAACAGAAGA
>NW_005188094.1:80959-83204 GCF_000239375.1 Pundamilia nyererei | reverse complement strand
TGCAATTTCTTTAACCATAAAGAATAACTAAATCCTTCAGGACAGTGTCTCATCAATGCACTGAACTCACTATGTTATCCCTCTAACAGCCTCCACATGTTCTCACTGTAATTTCCCCTCATGAATGAATTTATGCTGCACTAACGTGAATGTTCGGATGGAAATCAAACGCATTTTACTCGCAGTACTCGAGCTGACTTACCTTTGTTTGAATGACGACTTGTTCGCGCTGACTCCACAGATAAGGTACGAGAATATGTCAGGCTACGTCAGTAGCGGTTGGTCTTCAGGGTTTTTACTCCACGGCCGTATTTCATACGGGTCCACATTTCCAATGCACGCCATTTTCTGCAAGTACCGCTGCTTCGCCTCTGAACGAAATCGGTCTCTGTACAGTCCTTTCTCTTTTGAGCTGCTTTTAAGCATCTTGTAATCGTCGATCCAACACAGTGTGTTTGTTTTGATTCGTAGACCCCGAAAATTGCGCTGCGCTCCCACAATGCATTGCGGCGCGACGTCAACTCCAAAGCCCTATTGGGACCCACATCCATTTTCACACCTTGGCTCAGGCGATTAGAGGATCATCAGGGGGTCCTTTTTTCCCTCTGTGGGGGGTTACTCCCACTAGGTTTAAATCTGGGACTCCCCACCATTTGACCTTAGAACTGAAGAAGCTTCGCAGATGAGAGGTGAAACGTCTTCAAGCAACTTAAAGAAGTCCAGACGCTTTTCTTTGCAAGCTCCTTTGACCATGACCACGAAGAACTTAAATCTCCTCCCCGATCCTGCTGCAAACTCAACTCCACTCTCCTTTTCCTTCCTCTTCTCCTTGGAGTATGTGTCCCTGATGCTCTTCCAATTTCTCCTGCAGATGTCCTCTGAATAAACACACTATCTTGTTAGCGGAAAGGTATTCGTATATCAGTGGAAAAATAGCAGGACAGTAGGTGGGCTTGCTAGCTTTTGCGCGGCTTCCACGGGTCAGTCAAAAATTTCAAAAGAGAAATGAATGAACTTACCAGGTTGCCTGATCTCTTCGCATATCTTCCTCCAAGCTAGGTCCTTTTTATTCCTGTCTCCGTAGAGAAAGCAACTGGTTTCATACGGCTTAAAGTGGTTTGTGTCAGGGCTCTGTGTGCGGGCAGGTGGAGATGTGGATCCAAGTGCAGGACTCTGAGACGGAAATATAACTGAAAACCACAGCTTTATTGCTAGCACCAACAAAACAGAACCCAAACATGAAAACACTAACTGGAACACACAGGCAGGATCTGAGGGTACGACACGACACTGGGTTGAGGACAACACAGGGCTAATATACACAGGGTGGTAATCAGGGAATGGGTAACAGAAGGGAGACACAGCTGGGGGAGATCAGGGCTAACGAGACAGGGGAGCTAAGCTGCACACACTAACATAAGACAAAGACTTTCACAATAAGACAGGAAACATGAAACCACTAAACAAAGATGCAGACACGACACAGAGACAGACTAGACACTGAACAGAAACTGCAATACACATGAGAACCCAAAACCTAAGAGCTGATCCCTCACCAAGAATAACTGAAACAGATCTATAACGATAATAATAAACAAAGCACCAGAACATCAGAAAATAATCCATAATGCAAAAATAGACCAAAATATAAGAAACTCAAAATGCTGGGTCAACACTGACCCAGAACCGTGACAGTTTGCAACCGCGTTTATTAGCCTTTCCTCCATATTGAATGAAGAATGAATGGCTTTGGCTGGACCTGCACCTCTGAACTAGGTCAGAGCCACGTCACCAGGCTCCTGATTGGTTGCTGCAGCGCGACTTGAAGCTGGAGTTCAGATTTTTCAAACTGAAGCGGTAGACGCGATACGCGCAAATGCACAAACTGCCGTGTGTATTTTTATTCGAGCTTCAAACGCAACTGACGCGTTTTCGCGACGCAAATTTGCTTCTGAGTTTTCGAGGGACCCCGAGTCGCACACTCCTCCATTGACTTTACATGTAAACCTGACGCTCTGGTCGCGTCTATCACGTTCGATGTGAACGCACCGTAAGTATGAGGTTATTTTCACAATTTGGAATGTTCTTGGAATGAGGACGCTCACAGAACATTCTCGTTTGTACCTGACATGTCATTTAGTTTGAAGAATGTCAAAGCCCTCAATAAAAATAAACACAGTGGGGAAAAGATAAGATTGCAACACAAGGGTGTGACACATCCTTGATTGTTCTCACATATTTAAGA
>NW_005188094.1:78980-80731 GCF_000239375.1 Pundamilia nyererei | reverse complement strand
GGTCAATTTGGTAAAGTAAATCCGTTGGGCATCTTTCTTTGCCTTTAGACAACAATTCTGATGGCAAAAGAGCCAAACAGGACAGGCAAAAAAAATAAAAAATAAAAAAATAAAAAGATTGCAACACAAGGGTGTGACACATCCTTGATTGTTCTCACATATTTAAGGCATTTATCTCTTTCAAAATTGTTTCAAAGTTGGATTCAACTGAATTCACTGGACAAAAAGAGAACTTACAGATTTTATCTGCCTCTGGTCACCCTCAAATGGTTGTGGCTGATGAAGCTTACCTTGGTGTTAAAAGTGAGATTGTGCAACTTCCACCAAGCAGTCCGGCTCCTGGATACTTGAGTGTATATTGTTGATTGACACAAGGCAATCAAAATAATACAGGAAGTAAGACTTATGTCAGTGTATGAGCTGAGAGTGAGCCATGTGAACTTGACAGATTCATGTGCATCGGTGCATGTAGTTTTATATCCTGGAGTGAACACAGAGGTGTTTTACAGAAGCTCTCAGAATGAGGATGTTTGCATGACTTCTTTATGCTTGCGACATGCTTTAGCTTCCAGCACCAGCTGTAACCTGAACCCTACATTAAACAATAATTACAAGTGATACTTGGCAGAGGAAACAATGTAATTTAAAAAACACAAGTTGCGCAATCTTTCTTTGTGACTTTCTTCTATTTGTGTTCCTAATTCCAGCTTCTCGTGTCCTTGTTTCTCCTTGGTATGCTGCTGCCGGTCCGGTGGTCTTCAGGAAAAGGAAATCTACCTGCTGTGGAAGGACACTCATCCACTCCTTACGGGGTTTGGCAGCTTTGGCAGCTGCCCAACCTCCACCAAGCAACTGTTTTCTAGATTAAACTGGCTTTTCCTTCCCCTGCAATATAAATGACATGAATATGTAAATAAAATATAGTGAACATGCTTGTGTCCAGAGGTGTGTAGTCTTACCACTACACTATCTAGCTGCCTGGTTTAACTGATAAAGTCTCCAGTGAGTATATATGCATATGTCAATGCTCTGTCAGGGGCTGGGTCTGTGACCCAGCATTTTGAGTTTAATTTTTAATTTTGATTTTTGATTTTATATCTACATCATCATCATTAAGTTTGCTGATGACACCACGGTAGTCGGACTCATGTCTGGGTATGCAAAAGGGTATGCAAAAGAGCATCTCTCACAAGACCTGAGAATGAACACGGAAGTGCAGCATGTTACTAGGAAGAAGTACCTCTTAAAGTGGCCGCGAGCATAGCTTATGTAAGAACAAAACAAAATACAGTTGCGTTTGTATATTGTATCCCAAATTATTCATTTATCTGTTTGATTCTGGATGGGTTTCATTATTGTTCCCAACTTTCGAGTTCAGGTTTGATTTCAATTGTTTTATTCAATTATTCCAGTATTTTGTGTTTCTTCACATGTTAGAATTGTAGTTACTGGGGGCAATTCACATATACTCACACATACACACACATACACACACACACGCATACACACACACACACACACACACATATACATATATATATGTTCTGTTATGTAGTTCCTTGGTTTCCTGGGCCCTGTTTCAGAAAGCCGGTTTAGTGCAAACTCTGAGTAAGTATAGCCTGAGTTAACGAAAACTCTGGGTTTTTGGTTTCACAAGGCGAGTTTAGATTAAT
This sequence comes from Pundamilia nyererei, assembly GCF_000239375.1. NCBI lineage: Eukaryota > Metazoa > Chordata > Actinopteri > Cichliformes > Cichlidae > Pundamilia > Pundamilia nyererei. The sequence continues at coordinate 79,058 of NW_005188094.1, read as the reverse complement.
TCTGAGTGAGTTACTATGACGACACACTCCGTGAAGCTAACCTGCCCCCTAGCAGGTTTACTTCAACTAACCCTGACT
>NW_005188094.1:45159-46527 GCF_000239375.1 Pundamilia nyererei | reverse complement strand
TATCTATCTACTTAGCACTTTTAATTCTTATTCTCATTTTTATTTTCATGTCTATTTAAGCTTAATTTATAACAGTATGTTTGCACTGAAGCACCGCAGCAATTTCCTAATGTTGTAAACCCGCTCAACATTTGGCAATAGAACCCTTTCTGATTCTGATTCTGATCTGATTCATACTCCGATGGATGCATCGGAGAGCAAGTCGGGGTTAGTATCTTGCCCAAGGATATTTGGCATGCAAACTAGGGGAGCCAGGGATCGAACCACCAACCTTCCAATCAGCAGCTGACCTATGCTGAGCACCACGACATGTTGCTGCTCATATTGTATTGTATTGATGAAGAGAGTTTCTTTATCATCAGAAAATGTCAATGAGCTTGTGTGTATTAGCAGCTGGCTCGGTGCAGAGGAGGAAGAAAATGTCAAGTCAGAGGAAGATAAATGCAGTTCATGTTGTCAACTCAACCAGGACGACTGAAAGTGTTTTTCTTTGTCTTGTTTCTGACTGAGATTCTCTAAAGGAAATCCTGTACAAACACACACTTCACACACTCAAAGTCCCTGCACAGTAAATGAGCTGATGAGCATTTGTGCTGCTACCTCATAACAGAAAAATAGTTCTGCTGGTTCCTGTTCTGAAAACACACATTTATAAATGTTCACTTGCTGTTGATCAAAGCTGCCAGCTATAATGTTATGATGGTGGCTCTGGACTCTGAGGGGAACTTTATTTGGACCAAACTAGATCAAATGTTAATGTCCTGGCAGAGGCAAATAACTTTGATTTGATATTTGATTTGATTGGATTCATGTTTTAGCTCAGATTGACAGAAATATTTGAACTGCTACTATGTTAAAGGGATTACTGCTGTTAAAAAGCACCTGATTTGTTTCACATCTGCACACTGAATGTTGCACTTCTCATACTGCAGTACACAAAGTGTGGGCTACACACACATTAGTAAGTGGATCAGTCACACTTGTACTTGTACAATCATTTGTAGTGCTAGGCAACCATGACCACTTTGAATCACCATTAATGGCATTGTTACAGCAGCATTCAATCATGAATTCAAAAGTAGTGTATTGTGTACTTATTTTAATAGTCACTGTGTCACAAGTGAGTCTGTGTATCCAGGTTCGATGGGGAGAACAGGATATAGTGACTGAGTCCAGCAGCTTAAAGTCTGACTCCATCCTCCATTTAAATAACTCACACCAACAAATAAATACCTTTGCCTTTGTGTAGCTGACACTTCATTTTAATATCCTTCTATTCAAGGTTCAAGGTTCTTTATTTGTCACATGCATAGTTATACAAGTATAACACACAGTGAAATGTAGCCTGACACGCTCCTCGACATGAGC
>NW_005188094.1:37591-44485 GCF_000239375.1 Pundamilia nyererei | reverse complement strand
CCATTGATGATAATGGGCTTGTAGTCTCTGTGCTGACCCCTTCTGAAGTCCACCACAAGCTCCTTGGTCTATTCTGGGTCATCTTGTTTCAGTGTCTATAAGCACACAGGTTTCATCAGTGACTCTATGACCTCAGTAATCGCAAGAACATTGAATAATAAACTGTGTAAAGTAGGGGTGTCAAACATATGACCTGTTGGCTAAATCCAGCCCCTGTGATAATCTCATATGTCAGTTATAAAGAATTTTCAGGCTTGCTGATAATCCATGCCAGCAGGGCTGGGACTTTATTCTGATGAGCACACAATGTTTTTAAACACTTTAAGAGATAGCCTGGGATCGTACCATTATTTTAAAAAAGGAAGGGGGCAAACGTTGCGAAGAAATCAAGTATAGTGGTACAGTCAGGTACACAGAGAAATGGGTTTAAATGCAAGGGTGTCAGGAAAAAGTGAAAACAAACTGAGTAGCGTCTGGCTGCATTTCAGTGATACTGGAGACCACAAAGCTGAGTGCAGAATTTATAAATTAGGAGCTACCTAAAGTGATGACCATTTTGATTTTTTTAGCCATTTTCCTCAGACCGACTTCTTCAACTTGTCCAGGCCTTAAGCCTCATGTGTGTTCTTTTCTTAGTGGTAGTCAGAGATGGGCAGTAATGCGTTACTTGTAATGCGTTACTGTAATCCGATTACTTTTTTCAAGTAACGAGTAAAGTAAGGGATTACTATTGCAAAACGGTAATTAGATTACCGTTACTTTCCTGTAGAAACGCTGCGTTACTGCGTTACTAAAACCGTGATTTTTTTGCGAGAATGTCTCATGACAGTGACGTAAGCAAGTGCAACGTTTGTGACAACAGCTGTGTGCAGATCAACAATGGATCATATATCAAGTGCGGGAGAGAGTATGAGCGTGCAGCGTTTAAAGCGTGGAAGTACTGATCTTACTTTGAGTTTGATTCCATAAAAAGTGACAAAAACATTAGTGTCCGTTGTGCGTGGCAAGAAAACTTCTTTTTACAGCGAAAAAACCCCCTAAATTTCCAAGCAAGCACCGAGTGCACAACGATGTAATGGGAAACTCACAGAGAAACTCACGGATTCTTCCACTGACAACCGCGGCACACCTGCACCAGGGTAAACCTCCGCCTATGCCACTCCTGCTTTACAGGTGAAAATAGAGCAACAGTCTTTGATTTTATTTATTTTCTGCTGTGTTTTACTTGCATCTATTTGAAAGAGTGAGTGTAAACACACAAAAAAAAATTATGTGCTGGAATGTGCAGAAAATAGGTTTAAATATTAAACTAATTTCTTCCAGTCAGAGAATGTTGCATATAATTACATTTTTGCTTGATGCATAAAGTTAAAAGATTAAAACTGATAAAACAAGTTATAAAAAGAGACTTTTCCATTTGATTACATTTTGTATGATGGATTATGTAGAAAAAGTGGATTTGGGCTGAAAAATCTATCGCTTTATCACATATTCAGGGTGTAAATCGTGTTTTTAAAAAGTAACTAAGTAACTAAGTAATTAATTACTTTTGAAAATAAGTAATCAGTAAAGTAACGGGGTTACTTTTTGGGGGAAGTAATCAGTAATTAGTTACTGATTCCTTTTTTCAAGTAACTTGACCAATGCTGGTAGTAGTAAATGCATAAAATACTAGACTAGTCAAAACACTGAATTAAAATAGTTTAGTTTAAAAGGATTACGTTAGTATTAATTTGCTAATTCTGTCAGTTGAAGAGAAAAAAATGCTTGATCTTACCTGAGAGTTTCTAATGTACAGTGTTGACTCTTCAGTCCTTCAGATAGAAGCTTCACACAAGATTCCTGCAGGTTATTGTTACTCAGCTCTCTCAGATTAGAGGGTTCAGAGCTGAGACCGGAGGACAGAGCTTCACAACTTCACGTCCTCCCGTCTTCCTGTCTGACATCTATAATCCAGTTTTGAGATCCTGCCCAGACGCCTTAATGCCCACTCACATCCTGGGCCATCTGACCTCAGGAAATCACATGATAGGGTGGGGCCAGGTCTCACAATGAGCTCACCTGAAACCCTGGCTGATTGGGGCCCACACTCGTTTTCACAACTTGGCTCATGTGATTAGGTAGAGGATCATCAGGGGGTCCTTTTGTCCCTCACAGTGGGTTAATCTCAATGGGTTTAAATCTGGGACTCTCCACCATTTGACCTTAGAACTGAAGAAGCTTCTCGGATGAGAGGTGAAACGTCTTCAAGAAACTTAAAGAAGTCCAGACGCTTTTCTTTGCAAGCTCCTTAGACTAAGATGACATGGATGACTGAGAACCTTCACAGACACATGCTAACGAAAGTGCTGGTTACTAGTTAGCATTTGCGCACCAAGATATTTACAATGACTCCACAGGGAAAATTTTCAGTATTAGACAGAAACTGATTACAATGCTGCTACCAGCCTGTGCAAAGCAGCCGGTATTTGTATCTGTATTTGTATTTGTTGAGGGGGGGGAGTATTTGTATTTGTATTGGAGCAAAATTCAAAATAGGCTTAAAAATCAATGAAAAATCATTGAAAAGAAAATAACATAACAGCCATTGACTCATCTATGGTTAAACCAACAACTAATAAAATACCATTGTGAACATTAGGACAGGGCAATTTGGCCAAATACAAAATACAAATACACGATATATATTTGAAAATATGCCGTAATGCTCCGACAATTCATCAAGCGGTGTGCCTTCTAGCTTACCAAAGTCGTATTAAAACTAGTGTTGTCAGCGTTAGTCTCGTTAAAATTGACATTAACGCAATAACCACATTAACGATGCAAATCTCCGTTAGCGATCGCCCCATGCATGGGGCTGAACGGCGCTGACACGTTGACGCCGTGCAGCCACAGGTTTTTCGGCTTGCATGTTCTACCAAAAATTGTGCTTTGGTGGATGTCTGACGGACAAAAACCAAACCAGTTCCACATCACTGAAGTTGGCACTATTTTTATAAACCAATTCTGGTTCATCTGGTACATTCAACGATCCGCTTTCGCCCTTCTCATTCTCCGTCGCCGCCATGTGCGTATGAAAACAAAGGCACTGCGCATGCACTGCCCATATTCTATCACAATATTTCATTTTCTTATCATTGCCTCACATTATACCGGTATTTCCGGTATAATGTAAGGTGCAATATGGACATTATGGACCATGCTGGGCATCCTCTGCACACGGCCATAAACAACCAGAGGAGTCTGTTCAGGGTGCTTCTCCCAAAGTCAAGGACCAGCAGACTTAAAAAGACCTTTGTCCCACACGCCATCAAACTGTTTAACTCCTCACTGGAGGGGAGAGGGAGGGGAAATGGGGACAAAGGAGGGGGGAACAAGTAAGCTCTAGTGCCTTTTCACTGTGCAATAGTTTTTGTTAATATCCAACGGTGTAATAGACTCACAATACTTGAAATGTGCCGTTCCCTTGTATTCTTATTCCTATTTTTTCTATTTATTCCTTTTGTATTCTCTGAAATATGGAGCCGCAGATTTGTGCTGGAACTAAGCTGCACACAGCTGATGTTAGCCAGGAAAACATTACACACTGACTTTAATGGAGAGACCGGAAATACAAACACACACAGTTTGTTGTGTGAAGAAATCAAACATGAGCTGAACTGTTAAAGGAGGAAACAAAGCAAACTTACAGTTTCTTCACACACACCAACAACAAGCTCCACTTACTTCCTGATAGCTCAGCTGCTTTCTGGAAAGGCAGGGCTTCACCTGAGGGCAGACAGATTTTCACAATAAGAGCACTCTGTAACTAATGTAACACAACACTGACGGTTTGTGACTGTTTAACTATGTGCTGACCGAATTAAAGTAACTTGGTGTCACTTCTTCTTTCCTGTTTCTCTGAGCAGATTCAGCTCTGACTTAAATAATCAAAATGGTAATTATCAGCCATAGAATTAAAGGCTTGATTATTTTATTCTGAAAATCAACAGGAATCTGGTGCTGATCAGAGAAGCTCCTTGGCTGTCATTCAAAGCTTTAAATGCACTTACCGACTTTACCTGGGATGGTTTTAGAGGTATGGACACTGAGTGAATTAATCTTAGCATTATCAGCTGAAATGCAACAAATCTCTGCTACACTTGATACAACTTAACTCTGGCCATGAGCACCAGTCCAACACAGCGCTTTACTAAACACTGTAAGGCTCATGTAGCCCCATTATTTTATATTGCACAGTTGCCTTGTGGTTTGTGTCACATATTTGTGTTTTGTTGCCCACAGATGTGCATCATAGTATAGTTTTGGATTTGGACTGCTACACTCAGATACTAACAGACAGAAACAAAGAGAAGCTGTCTTCTCTGAAGATGGTCTGCCTGGACTTGTGATGACACCAGAAGGTCCAAACCTTTGAGACTGACTCTCTCAGAGAAAAACAGGCCTATAAATTCTGCTGTTAGGACACGCCCCCTTCTCTAACTCTACTGGCCTGACCAGAGGACCAGAGACGGTTGCCATGGTGATGTGAGAAGCGACGTCTCCATGTAGGGAGATGTGGGAAAGGTGAAGGAGATGAAACGTGAGCCATACATGGGTCTTTTATAAAGTCAGCAAAGATGCACAGAAAAGAAGATCAAACACCAGCTAGGGAGGCTAAGAAAGACAGACGCAACAACATTGTCATCCTGTATGTAGCCGGTGTATTAGCGAAACTCAGGAGAGTTTTCTCCAAGCACGACATCCCAGTGTACTTCAGACTCAGCAACCCTGAACTGTATGATATGGCAGATATAACAGATGTTGACAGATGTTTGATCTCTCTGCCTCTGCTGATCTGACTTTTGCACACATTACATATCACTTTGGTTTCATCTGCAGCACTGACTGTAAAATGCTTCCACACAGAACTTGAGTTTTTTGGCTGCTGAAGGAGCAAGAGATGGCTCAGCAGCAGCAACACTCTTTTCTATTTGGTTGCCCAAATCCATGTGGGGAGTTTCAGCTAAGCTAATGAGTGACAGGAAGCTATGCTAAGGTTAACTGGCCTATAGTCTACATCTTGCTGTCTGCAAAAGACAGAGTAACTTAAACGTTCCATATAACTCCCACAAGTGCATACAATTTGACACAATTACACAAGCATTGTTTTAATCTTTTAAACCAAATGTTAATGTTACTCTGTCACCAGCCTATTGTCTAAATGACCGAGCTAACAGAGCTACGTAAACAGAGCGAACATGAGAGACCCGACTGCAGACGTCAGTAATGCAGCGTAATGGAATAATCTCCCGATCTCCACAAAAGTTATAAACTGCCTCTGGCCCAGTTATGGTACAAAAACATCTATTCAACAATAATAGTGATGCAGTTGAGTCTTTTATCGCTCAGCCTCTCTGTTGCTGTGTGCAGCAGCCTGTGTCACTCACTCATCCCGTCATGCACTGCGGTCTCATAAGGAAACTCAGCTTTTTGATATAAAGTTTTTCCTTGTTCCCGAATACAAATATTTTTAAAGCATTTGTTCGAAAAAAGTATTTGTAAAAAAACGCGTTATTTGTGCCTTTCTGAATACTGTATTCGGGTTCGGCTCCACCCCTACTGTCTACGTAAGTAATCTGGGCGCTGCAGCTTTGAGGAGCTGCGCGTGCACCAGCGGATGGCAATCACTTTTTGGCACAACACAGGCTGATTTTAAACTCGGTGTGAGTTCTCGCGCTAAATCACAAGCCCAGACCTGAGACTCTCAACTTCTGACACAGATGTTGAGATCGTGTAGACCCAGATCAGCTCTTCTTTACACAGATTCAGTAGGTTGAGCGTTGTCTCAGACTCACCAAACCACCAAATCAAGAGGGCTGCTTTACATTAAAGATTATTAATTCATACAAAGCCTCTCTTTATTGTGCAGAATAAGCACTGAACATTAAAATCCAAGAGTGGAGAGCAGATTTCAGTCTAGCAGCAGCAGCAGCGTGCTATGTGCTGTGCATGCTGTGTTACTTTGTTTATTACACAAAAGAGAGTGTGACGGTAAAATCCAGGACAGAAACAGCTGCATTATGCAACACAAGGCTGTAAGCATATGCACAGAAAGCATGCTAACGACAGGCTAGTCAGGAGTTAAAGGTGAGTGAATGCAGACATCAGCCCAGCAATTAGACCCTGAACTTCAACAGGTAACAAACCAAGTGAAAAGCATAAAGTGTCTTTATAAGAAGGTGTTTAATATTCTATGTGACTGAGAGCTGCTGCTTCTTATTCTAATTTTGTAATATATTGTACTATTTAACTGGTTCTTTAACACAATGGGAATTTTTAGCTGAGAGATCTGATTTACAGATCTGATTTAAAACATATCAACCTGTGCAGGTTTGCACTGCCTTAAGGAAATGAAAAGAGTCTGTTACTGATGAAGGGCATGGAGACATGGTCAGTATAGTGATATGGAATATTTACAGGGGAACAGACATCTCCACATAATGACATAAATCACATCCTCTGAGATTACTAAAGTACTCTGATTCGAAACTCTGCAGGTCTTTTTAGTATTTATAAGAATTTTACAGATTTATGTCATTTATATTGCAGGAGAAGGAAAAGCCAGTTTAATCTAGAAAACAGTTGCTTTGTGGAGGTTGGGCAGCTGCCAAAGCTAACAAACCCTGTAAGGAGTAGATAAGTGTCCTTCTGTTTTCCACAGCAGGTAGATTTCCTTTTCCTGAAGACCACCGGACCGGCAGCAGCATACCAAGGAGAAACAAGGACACGAGAAGCTGGAATTAGGAACACAAATAGAAGAAAGTCACAAAGAAAGATTGTGTTTTTTTAATTACATTGTTTCCTCTGCCAAGTATCACTTGTAATTACAGTGGGGCAAAAAAGTATTTAGTC
>NW_005188094.1:0-5679 GCF_000239375.1 Pundamilia nyererei | reverse complement strand
ACCTTCGGTTAGCCATTCCGGGTGTCTCTCGTTAACTAGCAGCTGGTTCATTTGTGCTGCCAGACGCTCATGGAGTGCAGTCAGATTCTTCAGCCAGTAGGCGTGAACCATGTCGGGCCCTGGTGCTGTCCAACTCTTCATACTGGCTGGTGCTGTGAAGGGAAATTCACCCCGACTGGATGGCGGGCAAGCTCAACAAGTGAAGGCTCTTCCTCGAGCGACTGGGCAAAGCGCTCACGCGCCCCATGCTCGAAGCCAGGGCGTTAGCGCGAGGAGGAGGAGGCAGAGTCGCGGCCCGAGGTACTACCACTGAGGCTGACGGTGCCGACGCCGATGATCGTAATACTCGTGCCGCCGCCTCTAACGCTACGCCACGCGACTCCTCTCCGGTCAAGAGGCGAAGGTGCCGCGTGTGTCCCAGGAGCAAAGACGTCAAAACCAAGATCCTGTGCCACGAGTGCCGAGTGCACGTGTGCACAAACTGCGCCGTCACGTACTGTCCCAACTGCGCTGCTTCTTCCCGCACCGCCGCTCCCCAGACGCCACCGACGTCGTAATAATACAAGCGCCCCACGGGGGTCCTAGCGACCCCCCACCCTATCATCGTCATCATAATCATCATCGTCATCGTCGTCATCATCATCATCATAACACACATATGCCCGAGGGGGGTCCTAGCAACCCCCACCCTAATCACCATAACACACATATGCCTCGAGGGGGTCCTAGCAACCCCCACCCTATCATCATCGTCATTGTCATCATCATCATCATCATAACACACATATTCCCGAGGGGGGTCCTAGCGACCCCCACCCTAATCACCATAATACACATATGCCCCGAGGGGGTCCTAGCAACCCCCACCCTATCATCATCGTCATCGTCATCATCATCATCATCATCACATATGCCCCGTGGGGGTCCTAGCGACCCCAACCCTATCATCATCATCATCATCATCATCATAACACACATATGCCCCGTGGGGGTCCTAGCGACCCCCACCCTAATCATCATAACACACATATGCCCCGAGGGGGTTACCAAGACCCCCCCATCACCACCATCATCATCATCATCAATACCATCCTAATAACAACACACACACCCAGGGCAGCTGTGGCTACAACGTAGCTTGCTATCGCCAGTGTGTGAATGTGTGTGTGAATGGGTGAATGACTGAATGTAGTGTAAAGTGCTTTGGGGTCCTATGGACTAGAAAAGTGCTATACAAATGCAGGCCATTTACCATTTACACGCCCCTCGGGGGGTCACCATGACCCACGCCCCGAGAACAGGCGGGCGCACAAGGGTTAAAATACAAAATATGAGTAACTGTATTGTTGCGGGTCAGGATTGTTTGGGTTTTGTTTGACAGGTATACTCTGTTGTTCCAGGCGGCAGCGTTACGGTTGCCATGGTTACATGGTGATGCGCGCTGTCTTTGCGACTGTGTGTTTCCAGGGTGAGAGAGCGCCTTTTTGTTGTTGTTGTTGTTGTGCTAAGCTAAAAGGCAGAGTGTTACAGACATAGCCCAAAAGAATGTAGCCTCATGGGCAGTGTAGTCCGTGCTGCAGGTAGAATGGACTGCCATACCCGTTATGTGTCTGTGAGCGCGAGCAGGGAGAAAAAGGAGAGTGGAAAAGTACGAGTTGCCATTGAGCAGAAACGGGAGCTGGAAGCATGTAAATTAAATAATAACCATTGCAGCCAAGAAGAGTGCCTGACGAGCCCAGTTGTAAGTAAGCTATTAAGACTCGACTGAACACCGTGTTCGTGTTTTCCTCCAAAAACAATAAGTTCTTTTGGAGCAGCCTTTCAATGCCTCTCTCTGTCTCTTGCTAGCAAAGTTGACCCAGACAACAAAGTAAAGCTAGTTTTCGGCTATGATGTATTAGCCAGAGGTCCCTTTACTACGGTTCGGAGCCGCGGACCTTTAGTAATAGTAATAAATCACATTCATGTAGTTGTAAACAGCATGATAATATATTAAATAATCCAAAGTATTCAGAATACGTTACTCTCATTGAGTAACATAACGGAATACGTTACAAAATACGTTTTGGGGCATGTATTCTGTAATCTGTAGTGGAATACATTTTGAAAGTAACCTTCCCAACACTGCATACAGACCAACTTCAGAGTGACAGCCAGTCACTCTCACAAGTAGTACCATGCCTGCTCAACCTTGAGGCACATCTGCTGACAAGTCATTTTAGGAATCCTTTAGCTCAAGTGCTTCTGAAGTCTTTAAGAGAATGGTGTGCTGGTATTCTAAATCCTGATTCCACACAGTTTGATGCTACACCAGCAGGAGCCTGCTGCTGGATCCAGATGTTTCACTGATTCTTCAGTCACCAGATACAGCATCGCTGTTGAAAGCAGCAAAGTCCTTTGTGCAGAACCTGGCAGCTCAGTATAACCCAGGCACTACTTCTCAGGATGATGTTAACACTGCAGAGCCCACTGAAATTGTAACAGGGGTCCCTCCTATTGTCCTTAAGAAATACCACTTCCTTGCGTCTTGTATAGAGGTCAACTTGTCATGTAAATCCAGATGGTCTGTTAACTGAGATTGAGAAGTATATCACTGAGGTCGAACAGGGTGTGTTTAATGAGACATTGCTGCATTTCTGGAAAGCAAGACAGGCTGTCTATCCAAAACTTGCCCCCTGTAGCTTTAGATCGTGTTAGTGCGCTGCTTCACAAGCATTTGTGTAACGCATCTTTTCTGTGTGTGAACTGCTGTCATCTTGGCTGAGAAACAGAACAACCACATCTCTGGAGCAGCGAGTTTTCCTTAAGGTCAACAAAAAATTGTTACTTCACTGATGTACCCTATATCCTTTTTGACCGACCTGGACATGCACACTTGCAGTTCAGTTCAGTGCCTTTTTTTTTCATGTTTTACTGATGGATATCTAAACACTTAAAAACTACTCATGATGGCTTGGCTTTTGTGTTGTGTTGTGTATTGCCAGTCAGTTGCAATGTTTTATTACAACACAACACAACAGTTGTAGCTTTCACTGACATCACAAGTGGTATTTGAACCTTTGTACTGTTTTCATTAATTAATTTTGCAGTTAACTTGTGAACATGTTGGATGATCTGTCTGCTGTCACTGGTTGGTGCTGAGGTCTGAATCTGATGGCAGCTCCTGTAATCATAATGAGAACAGAATCATCACAAACTGAAATATAAAGTTTATTTCTCGAAATTGAAATAAAAGCAATCCTTCTCTGTCCTCACACACTGGGGATCTGAAGTTCTATTGTTACATTTTTTCGGTTCTACAGTTTTGCAGACAACAAAAATTAATGCTTCAATTATTTCTTTCAAAGGATGCACTGTAAGTTGTACTGAGTACTGTACATTTAACCATGAACAATACTAAGAATTATCCAGAATGTTTCTTAACCTGAATATTTAATATATTTGCAGAATGGCAGATAGAGAAGAAATACTGTTACTGTTAATCTGACTATCTTCAGGTTTTACATGCTTACATATACACACGCAGTTACTGTCCCTCCATTTAGAAAGGCAGAGGCGGCAAAGTGTAATTATTTTATATGTCGTTGTTTTTTTCCTGTGTAATAATATTCAACATTGCTATCAATACATTTTTCAAAAAATGCCTCTCTGTGCAAAATGGGTTCAAAAACATAAACAACTGTGGGATCCTGTTTGTGATTTGAACTGGGGGAACAAATCGTGGCAGGATCAGCCTGATATAATTTGTATCCCGCTGTAACTTTACTGTATAAAGAGCTAACATCTCCAAAATATCAGGAGTAGTTAGTCAATACATCAAGTGTGTGTGAACTAAAAATCAAGAATGTGGGATACTGTTTGTCCGTGATTTGAAGAACCCAGCCCGTGCTCCGGATGAAGGGGAAACCAATTATGCAGGGGGACCTACCTTGGCACTTGTGCACGTGAAGCCAAAGGGAAGATATGCTTCAACATATTTTCTAGTCTTTGGCTTAGAATGAAGTTGGTTTGGAAACATATTCAGCTATGCTTCATCTCCTGCTTTGCATTTCTGTGGGCACCCCGTGCTAGCAGCGTCCACACCTGAGACCTGACTTTTGAGACCTTACATCTAAGACCTGACACCTGACTTTTGAGACCTGACATCTAAGACCTGACACCTGACTTTTGTGACCTGACACCTGAGACCTGACTTCTGACACCTGAGACCTGACTTTTGAGACCTGATACCTGACTTTTGAGACCTGACACCTGACTTTTGAGACCTGACAGCGTTTTGTCTGAGAACTGACAGCTTTTTCCTGAAACTTGACATTTTTCTGTCTGTGACCTGACAACTTTTTGTCTGAGACCTGAGTATGTCCTAAAATGTACACCGTTTAAAGGCCATACTTTGGACCTTGTTTGTTGCTCTGGACTTACTCCTTCCAACTGCAAAGCTAATGAACTGCTAATTTCTGATGACTTGCTTCTTTCTTTCAATTGCAAAATTACCTTTTCCATAACCAAGAGCCCTCGTACCATTTCTTTTCGGAATATTAAAATATTAAAATATTAAAATATTAAATCAATCCTGAGAACGTTTCTTTTGCTTTCTCTAGTCATTTGCATTTTCATAACCTGCTCAGCCAAGAGCATTTGGTTTCCTATTATAACTCTAGTCTCAACAGCATTCTAAACTCTGTTGCCCCACTCAAAACTGAATCTGTATCATTCTCTCAGTCAGCACCCGGGTATAGCTGAACTAAGGCTTCTGAAAGCAAAAAGTCAAAGGCTTGAATGTCTCTATAAGAAAACTTACTATTCATAAGGAAATGTTTATGTTTTGTATTATAAGGAGTGTATTAATCAAACAAAATCTGCTTATTACTCCACCATTATCTGTTGAAATGAAGATTCAACCAAGATACTATTTTCCCTGTTAAACTAGTCTTTCACATTACCAGATTTTTTACCTGCTCACCTTTACTCATCTTTACTCTTTTCTCTAATGTTATATTTCATTGAGAAATTTCACAAAATACACCAAGACCTGGTTTCTGATGTTCCATGTAGCTCTTCCTTTGGAATTCCACTCCCATCACACTGTTTTTCTGCTTTCCAACATCCTTTTGTTGCTGATATTTCAAATCTCATCTGTAAGTTAAAAACTTTTACTTGTTAGCCAGATCCCATCCCTACAGTTTTGGTCAAGGCCTGTCTACCCTCTTTGCTTCTTCTCATATCTGCTATCGTCTATTCTTCGATTCCCACTGGGAACTGTTCCTGCTCCCTTAAAAGTTGCTGTCATCATGTAAATATTGAAAACAAAATTCACACAGGCAGTTCTTCTAAGCTGTTAAGTGCTCTATCTATCATTCATACACATTCAGACACCGATGGATGAATTGTAGAGTTAGTATCTTAGTAACATGGGGTTAGAATCTTTCCCTAGAATATTTGGCATGCAGACTGGGATCGAACGACCAACCTTCTGGTTAGTGGCTGACATGCTCTACGAGCTGTCACGGCGGGGCGAGCTACGCACAGTAGCTCGGCGTCCCTGTGTAGCGTGCTGACTAGACCCAAGCGCGGCTACGGCTAGCGGTGGGTTTGGAGCAGACACGCAGTTATTCTAGTAACGATCAGTGCACGAAGCGTGGCTTCGGAACTGTCGTTACAGACAGAGAGCGAGCGGAG
>NW_005188093.1:88699-92053 GCF_000239375.1 Pundamilia nyererei | reverse complement strand
GTCGGTCACAAGATGCGCAACAACAATGCCGACAGCAACACTCCAGGGACAGACGGTTCACTGTTGGCGAGCCTGTCCTGGTGCGCGATTATAGGAAGGGAGAGGACAAGTGGACGCACGGTGTTGTACTGGAGAAGACTGGGCCAGTGTCATACAAGGTGAATGTGGGAGCCCAAGGGGTGTGGAAACGTCATGTGGATCAGATGCTGACACGACCTGAGTCAGTATCTCAGCAGGTCACAGTGGATCCTCCGACAAGCTCTCAGATGTCACCAGCCCAGAGTGGTAGTGACACCATGCTTCACCCTTGTACAACTCTGCAGGAAGAGACTGTTGAACAAGTTATGGGGACCACCGTACCTCCAGAAACACCCCAGTCTCTTAAATCATCACCGACTGACTGTACACAGGTTACAGAGCCTGTAAGACGTTACCCAGTGAGAGTCACCAAGCCACCCGCTCGTTATCGTGATGGGTGAGCGTATTAAGTAGTTCAGTGAGAATGTTGGCGTTCAGAGACATTATTCTCAACTAAAAAGAAATTCATACAGAAAGCAACATTAGTGCCAGTTTTCATGAATGTTGTAATAAAAAAAAAAGGTGCTACTTTGGTTATGGGAAATGTTTCTGCGGGTGGTGCCATGGTCGCATAGCTTAGTGGGGAGGAGATGTTATGTATGAACCAAGAATTATTGTGTGCTATGCAAGCCATCGCCAGTAGGGGGCACCACGCCCAGTTATGTGTGTGTGTTACTTCTGTGTGATCCCAAAAAAGAAGAAGTCAACTTGTAAACAAACTATTGTGTGTGCAGTCTGACTCGGCATAAGCTCTAATAGTGTATTCACACTACAGTGGAAATATAACATCAGGTATATCATTTATTGAAATAAATAGTTTGATTTGATCCTTTATTTCATTTACCAAAATATTATCTGACAACAAAACATTTATAAATCGCTATTTTGGTATATTAGCTCTATCTCCTATTGCTAATTGTAGCAATACTGGACTATGGTCAGATAAAACTTTTGCCTTATAGTCCCAACTTTGGGTCTGTGCAAGAAATCTATTATCTATTAAGAAAAAGTCGAGGGGAAAAAAGGGGAAAAAGGGGAAAAAGCTCTAAATGGATCCATCACTTTATATGACTTCATAAACTCCTGAATGACTTTCGCAGATTTTGATTTTGACCTAGATGCCAATCTTTGCTCAAGTTCAAGTTCTTTTTGTCGTGCATAGTTATACAAATATAACACACAGTGAAATCTAACCTGACACGCTCCCCGACTTGTGCAAAAAAAAAGGGGAGGGGGGAGGAACAGCATTATATATTATATACATTAGGTAGCATTGTATGCAGCAAGCAGGGGAATTCTGTACATTAAGCGAATTAAATAAGAATAGACGATCTGAACATTTTACAAAATAGACAATATGAACATATTTAAAATTAAAGGAGTTTGAAATGCACATTGTGCTGGTGGGTTTAGAGTGTCTAGAATAGAGTCCTGTCTCAGTCACTTATGGATGATGTGAGAGGGCGTGTGTGTGTTTGTGTGTAGGAGATGGGGGGGGGTTTAGGGCCCGGATGGCTTGGGGATAGAAGTTCCTCTTGAGTCTCTCTGTCCTTGCCTGGATAATGCGGAACCTTCTACCGGATTGCAGAAGTTCGAACAGTTTGTTGCCAGGATGGGACGGGTCCTTCAGTATCTGCGCTGCTCTAGTCTGGCATCTCCTGGTGTAAGGTGTCCTGAAGCGGGGGGAGAGCAATCCTGTAGCAACGTTCTGCTGTACGGATCACCCTCTGAAGAGCTTTTTGGTCCTTAACACAGCTGCTCCAAAACCAGGACGTGATGTTCTGTGTGAGGATGCTCTCCACAGCACCTGTATAGAAAGTCCTGAGGATCTCTGGAGATACCCTGAACTTCCTCAGTTGTCGTAGGTGGTACAGGCGCTGCCTAGCCTTTTTGGTCTGCACCTGAATGTGGGAAGACCATGTCAGGTCTGAGGAAATGTGGACACCGACGGATACTTGAAGGACTGCACCCTCTCCACTGGAGCGCCATTGATGATAATGGGCTTCTAGTCTCTGTGCTGACTCCTTCTGAAGTCCACCACCAGCTCCTTGGTCTTGCCAGCGTTTAGCTGGAGATGGTTATCATGGCACCATGATGCCAGATTCTTCACTAGAAAAATCTGGCATGCCATCACTAGTGTGTGAATGTGTGTGTGGATGGGTGGATGACTGAACGTGTAAAGCACTTTGGAGTCCTATGTAAAGCGCGATACAAATACAGGCCATTTACTATTTACTTCATCCATGTAGGCCGTCTCATCATTGTTGGAGATGGCACCCAACACCACTGTGTTGTCAGCAGTCTGAAGTGTAGAGGGAGTAGAGCAGTGGCGAGAGGACATCTCTGTGGTGCTCCTGTGTTGATGGTGATGCTGTTAGAGGCGCATCTACCCACCCTCACCTCCTGAGATCTGCCAGTGAGGAAGCCCATGCACACAGACGGGTGTTGAGTCCTAGATCCATCAGCTTTGTGAACAGTCTGCTGGGCACTATTGTGTTAAATGCTGAAATGTAATCAACGAACAGCATTCTCACATAGTTACCCTGTTTCGTGTCCACGTGGCTGAGGGTGGTGTGCCGGACGTGAGCGATGGTGTCCTCTGTGGATCTGTTGGGTCAGTAGGCAAACTGGAGCAGATCTTTGGTGTCTGGGATGGAGGAGGAGAAGATGGCGGCGCACACAGACGCAGCGGCTCACTGCTCCTCATGTTCGGTGTTTTGTTTTTTACTTTTTCTACATGTATCTGTGTGGATGGGTGTATTTTTTATTATTATACATTGAGTAGAGTCCATCTACAGTCGTCAGGACCTTCTGAGCTTGGGATTACGCTGTGCAAGGAGCATTACGTCAGACTACCACCACTTTCACAGCATTCCGGAGGACATAATAAGAGCTCCAGGGTCTCCATGGTTGGTTCTTCCCAGCAGCAAGACAAAGAGGAAACGTAAACAAAGGAGGCCAAAGCGCGGTTGCAGGGCGGGCCCACTAGCACGGCTAAAGAAACAGCCATTTAAGCTACCGCTTCCGAGGATTTTCCTCTCCAACGTCAGGTCCATTACCAACAAAATCGCCGAACTGAGATTACAAATTGCATTCAACGAGTGTGTAAGGGACAGCAGCATTATATATATAATATTAATCACAGAGACTTGGCTGCAGCCATCAATTCCGGACTCGGCTATCCGATTGTTAAGTGATGACGTGACGAATCCTACTTCCGGGTCTAAAGTAGTCTGCGTTTAATATGGCTTTTGTGTTGTTAACATGTTTAATGTT